>NC_041406.2:52996756-53204256 GCF_900747795.2 Erpetoichthys calabaricus | reverse complement strand
TATAATTTGCTACCGTGGCTTTTCGTTGGTCTGTCCAGGATTTAAAATCACCTGTAGCTTGCAAACCGTTTCACCTATTGACTTGAAATCTGGTACACATATAATACGTCACGTCTGCTATCCGCTTTATGGGTGATGATTGTATTACTCTTTTTATGTTTATTTTATTTTAGAATCAACTCCTATCTGCGCACACCAGGGCGGCCGTGGGCAGATGCGTATGGTGTATTCACTCCATGTTATCGTGCATTGCGCTGTCACTGGTATTTTGATAAAAGAATTTGAACAATATATAAGAAGCGTATAAATTATTAAACAGTAAAACATTAACATTTAAGAAGTAAAGTTACATTGAGTACTACTGCAGTGCCTTCGGGTATACCTCATTTTTTGTTTGCCCATTACATGCTTAAATGTATAAATTTTTTGGTGTACCTACCCGAGAACACGCAACATATAACCGACCGTGGGAGAAGCATGGATTTTAAACACGCGTTGAGTTCATCTGCTGGTCTCCCTCGTGGAATAACTGGTAATGTTTGACTAAAATCTACAGCGAGTAAAACGACATTACCTCCTTTTTTTTTTTTACGATCTCTGAGATCTTGCTTTTTTCGGTTCAAGGCTTCATAAGCTCTTTTATGTTCCATGGTGTACTTAATAAGTACTAATTATCCCAAACCATCATCTTTGAATGTTGCAAGACT
This sequence comes from Erpetoichthys calabaricus, assembly GCF_900747795.2. Taxonomy (NCBI): domain Eukaryota; kingdom Metazoa; phylum Chordata; class Cladistia; order Polypteriformes; family Polypteridae; genus Erpetoichthys; species Erpetoichthys calabaricus. Next base: position 53,203,549 of record NC_041406.2, on the reverse strand, counting down.
TTCGCCTTGTATGTAGATCGGGGTAATTACATTCATTGCATTCCTAGTCTGAATCACAATCTGATTGTATGGGTGGTTACCTGGCACTGTAGGGTTGCCACCCGTCCTTTAAAATACGGAATCGTGCCGCATTTGAGAATGAAATTGCGCGTCCCGTTTTGAATCAATACTGGACGGGATTTATCCCGTATTTTTTTTATCATTTTTTTTTTAAAGCAGCGTCTCATGCAAATCATCCCACACGCATTTTATGAAGATGCCTCCTTTCCTACTTTTGATTGGGTAACACTTGATGTCATCGTTAGTTTGATTGGTGTTTTTAACTGTCCAGTGAGGAGGGCGTGTCTTTTAAGTACAGTCTGCAAAGTGTTGGCACTGAGATGTGGCGTCAGCGCCATACTTGAAGCCCCTAACGTTGCGGTCAGCAAGTCGGCTAACATCCGCCATGTGCCGTCTTTCAGTTGCGAGAAGCAGATCATAGAATGGTTGAAACTGTTGCCCCTAACGTTGCGCCACGGCGTGTGGTTCGTTTATACCTCGTGTCTTCTCATTAAACTTTTATCTCGTGAATATGTTATTGCAATCCGCAGCGGGAGCGTTTCTATAAACTTAATTTAAACTTACGTTTTACACCGTGTTTTGTTTCCCTTATGAACATGCTTGTATGCTTAACTCGCTCCGTTCTCAATTGTTTAATTAATTTTTTGCTCTTCGCTGTTTGCGGCTGTTCCTCCATTTCCCCCTACTTCGTTCTTTTATCTCGCGAATATGTTATTGCAATCCTTAACGGGAGCATTTCAATAAACTGATTGAAAATAGTTTTGCATTTACCTTTTTAGTAAAAGGCGAGCTTTTAAGCCTGAGAAATCACCCCGTAAATGCACACGTTTAATTGGACATGTGTTAATATGTATGGTTACACAGTATTAAAAGACAGTGAACAACGTCAGTTACCTTTCTTCCCGCGTTTGATAAAAGGTTAGCTTTTAAGCCTGAGAAATCACCCCGTAAATGCACACGTTTAATTGCACATGTGTTAATATGTATGCTCACACAGTATTAAAAGACAGTCAAAAATTAACGTCATTTACCTTCGTTCCCGCGTGTGACTCGTGCTGTAAATGTCTTCCTTGTTTTTAGTTCACGTGATTACGTAGGAGTCGTGATGACGCGATACGTGACTCCGCCTCCTCCATTACAGTGTATGGACAAAAAATATGTTCCAGTTATGACCATTACGCTTTGAATTTCGAAATGAAACCTGCCTAACTTTTGTAAGTAAGCTGTAAGGAATGAGCCTGCCAAATTTCAGCCTTCCACCTACACGGGAAGTTGGAGAATTAGTGATGAGTGAGTCAGTCAGTGAGTGAGTGAGTGAGTCAGTCAGTCAGTGAGGGCTTTGCCTTTTATTATTATAGATATATATATATATGTAATATATATATATATATCTAAATCCCCGCGAAGTACTGCTTTTAAATTTTTATGAAGAAGAAAAGCTTTTTAAATTGAGGGAAAATATCCCAATAGCAATTTGTTAAGGATCTGTTTTTTTGTGAAGCAGCCTTAACACAGCTTTTCCGCTGTTTTATAAACGAACGCCATATAAGGTCTTCCTTTTTCCTTGCTTCGCCAAGGAAAGAGCCTTTTTATTAAATCCAAGGGTTCTTCGCTTTTTTTTTGTTTGTTTATTATGATTGTTATAGTTCTGTTTATATACGACGTTGTCAGTTCAGCACTCAGGTTGTAATATGACCAAGCCGTGCAAGCTTACTGTTAAGAATGCAACGTATAGTTGTACATGAGAAAAGCAATCTTGCCTCAAATCAATGGCAAACTTTTGTAGGTCTATGAACTTAATTTAAAGTTTAGGTTTACACGGTGCTTTCTTTCCGAAGTACCTGCACTCATGAATATGTCTGTATGCGTCAGTCGCTCAAATCCCCGCGCTTCGCACCGGCGAAGTACTGCTTTTAAATTTTTATTAAGAAGAAAAGAAAATCTTTTAAAATTGAGGGAAAATATACCAATAACAGTTTGTTAAGGATCTGTTTTTTTGTGAAGCTGCGTTCACTCGAGTGATCACTTCGAGCTGACTTGCTGGTTAACCATAAGCGTTACCTGGTAGGTAACCACCCATACAATCAGATTGTGAATCAGACTACGAATGCCGTGAATGTAATTACCCCGATCTACATGCTGTCAAATAAACGAACCACACTCCGTGGCGCAATTTTAGGGGCTTAGCCTCTAGCGCTGACGTCCGAGGTTCGATTCCCGTAAGGGAGTGAAGTGAGCGCTGCTTTTAAAGTACTGCTTTTAAATTTTTATTAAGAACAAAAGAAAACCTTTTTAAATTAAGTCTTAAAAAGAGCTGTAAAGATATTGACAATAAGCTACGCAAACCCACCAAGACATGCAATCGTTTAAATCAAAGCGCGAGTCGAAAAACACCATCCCATAATATTAGTTAACGATTAACACATTTCTATATGTATTGTAAGCATACAATACAACTGATAATATGTTGCGCTTATTTATCTGGTGTACTGACATTTTTGCGCGTTTAACGGCTGAAATCTAACGTGGTTTGTGCCCTTCAGAATGAAAAGAGTTTGCATTTACCTTTTTAATAAAAGGCGAGCTTTTAAGCCTGAGAAATCACCCCGTAAATGCACACGTTTAATTGCACATGTGTTAATATGTATGCTTACACAGTATTAAAAGACACTCAACAAATACACAGTATTAAAAGACAGTCAACAATTAACGTCATTTACCTTCGTTCCCGCGTTTGACTTGTGCTGTAAATCTCTTCCTCGTTTTCAGTTCACGTGATTACGTAGGAGGCGTAATACGTGATGACGCGATACGTGACTCCGCCTCCTCCATTAGAGTATATGGACAAAAAACAGGTTCCAGTTATGACCATTACACATAGAATTTCGAAATGAAACCTGCCTAACTTTTGCAAGTAAGCTGTAAGGAATGAGCTTGCCAAATTTCAGCCTTCTACCTACACGGGAAGTTGGAGAATTAGTGATGAATGAGTCAGTCAAACAGGTTCCAGTTATGACCATTACGCGTAGAATTTCGAAATAAAACCTGCCTAACTTTTGTAAGTAAGCTGTAAGGAATGAGCCTGCCAAATTTCAGACTTCTACCTACACGGGAAGTTGGAGAATTAGTGATGAGTGAGTCAGTCAGTCAGTCAGTCAGTGAGTCAGTGAGGGCTTTGCCTTTTATTAGTATAGATTAATCATTTTTATATGAATAGTTTTGGGTTGTGGAACAAATCATCTGAGTTTCCATTATTTCTTATGGGGAAATTCACTTTGATATACGAGTGCTTTGGACTACGAGCACGTTTCCAGAACGAATTATGCTCGCAAACCGAGGTTCCACTGTATTTCCATTCCAAGAAAAGTCACTGATAGCGCTGCACATCTATAGATTCAATTGTGGAGTCACAATTAGGTCAAAAAATCACTGCATTGCTGTTGTTATGTTGAAGCAGGTACATTTGTTGGGGTTGTGTATTGGAATTCCAAGAGAGTTTAGCTAATGTGCTTAGAAATTCACAATTGTTTAATTACTTCAGCATATTGCATTTCATGTAATGCCTGTGCTGTAATTGTTAAAAATGTATTTGTAAACTGTGGCAAGTTATTCTGATTTCATAAGTTGCTGTAAGTGCAGGTGCAATGAATAATGCAATAATAAAAGACAACTTAGTTGCTTTTCAAGAATATTGTATGTTGTTATTGTTGTATATGCTCTTTTTCAAATTTTAGTCACTATTTTTGCACTTTCATTAATTATCTGTTTGGTTTTCACTGGTGTTGGAATCCTGTCGGTGTCAGTCTTGGTTTTGTTAGTTGAATTAGAAGTACATGTTTTACTTTCTACAAAGTATATGTTTGTTCAACAGTTTAGTATAATTGACTTTATTTATACTATATTTTAAGAAATTCTTAGATGATACAAAACCAGAAGATAGATGGGTGGACACACTGTACGTTTATTTGTCTCAAGGAGAAATTTTTGCTTTTCACAGAAGCTCAACAAATAAGGTGTGTACTCCACAAATCCAACTGATCATTCTTATCACTGCTTTTTCCACAGTGTTCCTCCTTTATTGGCCATGTCTAAGTCCCAAACAGCACACTACTTCTCACACAGCTTTCATAATCTTTTGCCTTCAATGCCAATGCCAGACAACTCCCTGAATTTCTTCTGTGCACTGTCACTACTGTGTCTACATCTACAGCGCATCACTTTTTCCACATTTTGTTATGTTACAGCCTTATTCCAAAATGGATTAAATTCATTTTTTTCCTCAGAATTCTACACACAACACCCCATAACGACAACGTGAAAAAAGTTTACTTGAGGTTTTTGCAAATTTATTAAAAATAAAAAAAAACTGAGAAATCACATGTACATAAGTATTCACAGCCTTTGCTCAATACTTTGTCAATGCACCTTTGGCAGCAATTACAGCCTCAAGTCTTTTTGAATATGATGCCACAAGCTTGGCACACCTATCCTTGGCCAGTTTCGCCCATTCCTCTTTGCAGCACCTCTCAAGCTCCATCAGGTTGGATGGGAAGCGTCGGTGCACAGCCATTTTAAGATCTCTCCAGAGATGTTCAATCGGATTCAAGTCTGGGCTCTGGCTGGGCCACTCAAGGACATTCACAGATTTGTCCTGAAGCCACTCCTTTGATATCTTGGCTGTGTGCTTAGGGTCGTTGTCCTGCTGAAAGATGAACCGTCGCCCCAGTGTGAGGTCAAGAGCGCTCTGGAGCATGTTTTCATCTAGGATGTCTCTGTACATTGCTGCTGCCATCTTTCCCTTTATCCTGACTAGTCTCCCAGTCCTTGCCGCTGAAAAACATCCCCACAGCATGATGCTGCCACCACCATGCTTCACTGTAGGGATGGTATTGGCGTGGTGATGAGCGGTGCCTGGTTTCGTCCAAACGTGATGCCTGGCATTCACACCAAAGAGTTCAATCTTTGTCTCATCAGACCAGAGAATTTTCTTTCTCATGGTCTGAGAGTCCTTCAGGTGCCTTTTGGCAAACTCCAGGCGGGCTGCCATGTGCCTTTTACCAAGGAGTGGCTTCCATCTGGCCACTCTACGATACAGGCCTGATTGTTGGATTGCTGCAGAGATGGTTGTCCTTCTGGAAGGTTCTCCTCTCTCCACAGAGGACCTCTGGAGCTCTGACAGAGTGACCATCGGGTTCTTGGTCACCTCCCTGACTAAGGCCCTTCTCCCCTGATCGCTCAGTTTAGATGGCTGGCCAGCTCTATTAAGAGTCCTGGTGGTTTTGAACTTCTTCCACTTACGGATGATGGAGGCCACTGTGCTCATTGGAACCTTCAAAGCAGCAGAAATTTTTCTGTAACCTTCCCCAGATTTGTGCATCAAGACAAGCCTGTCTCGGAGGTCTACAGACAATTCCTTTGACTTCATGCTTGGTTTGTGCTCTGTTTTTTATACATAGAACAATCGTTAGTTCTTTTATTGGCCACTGTGTGGTCCTATTTTGGTTGCAAGGCTTTCGTACATATATGTTCATGTAATGATTTTATTAGGTACTCACCTGTGCTCAGGTGGTGTTTAATGAGGTTAAAAGAAATGTGTGTGTTGTGCATTGGTGGATTAAAAAATGTCCACTTTTGAGCAACAAGCCAACGTCAGGGTTATTTTCACTCCAAGCACCAAAAGTATACCAGCCCAACATTTTATCTTGTGATTCGTTTTTTTTTGTTTGTTTTATTTCCCCCTCTTCTCAAAGATGCAATTCATGGTCATTATTTTGGCAGCACTGAAGGCATCATTACAGCTTCAGTGGGAGGCTTTCCAGACATTACTTCCACAAAATACCTTTCAGGCCTGCATTCAGCAGTTATTTATATTGGCTAAAGTGCATTGTAGCTGAGATGATCTTGTTTGAAGGTTAATGTGTATAAAATGACGATTATTCCACTTGTCTATTGCCTGTGACCCCAGTTCTAGAACTCATAGACAGTAACTCGTAATTCTTAGAGTATGTGCAAAGAGCTTGTTAGCTTGTGCAAAAGTTACTTCCTTTTCATCAGCTTGTCCTGAAACTAGTAATTCACAGGTAGAGGTGACAGGGATGATAACCATTGTTCCTGAAGATTATGTTTCTGTTTGGTGAGCTCTTTATTAAAAATTGGAAAGCTTAAATAACAAAAAAAAAAATCACACTTCTTGTTGCCACTTTTACCCTGTAAGTAAATTGCAGCTGTCTGCTATTTTTGTAACTGTAATAAATTTTATTTAGGAGTTTACAAGGCTATTATATTGACTAGCTGAAAAAATACATACAAAACTCATTGTTTGTATGAAATGTATGGTCACCATGATTCATGCTTAAATAACCATTCTCACATCCTTGCTAGGTAATATTAATGTAAATATCCTAATCATTAACTGAGTAAGTCATCATTCGTTGATAGATTTAAAAAGAAAATCCTTTTATTCCTTCTCATGCGCATATGAAGCTGAGGTCTTCATTTGTTCACATTTCCCCCAAATTACTTTAGTCTGTATTTTATTTAACATTCATTTGTTGTTTGACAAGTGGGTTTCATTATTTTGTACTTTCCTCTTTTCCTACTATTTCTCAGAAGCTTGTCTTGAGATCACTTGGTGGAAAGCAGCACCCCCCCACACTATAACCCCTAAGAAAATGCCTACAGCCAGCTGTACTTCTGATTACAGTGCTTCAAATAAGAGTTTATTCAAGGACTAAAGCTTTAGCTTGCAATGCATCCTTAAGTCTAATAAGGAAATCCCATGCTGGTAACATACCCAGCTATGTGTTCGGCAGCGATCATCTCAACTACTATTCTTATCAGCAGTTGCTATTTACACTTGTGTAACCTGATTCTGGCTCAGTGGTTTTATTACTATCAATATATTACAATATATGAGCCCTATTGATATTAAATGTTAAGTTAAGTGACTGGTGCTAAATGATGCATTTTCATTCGCTGTTGTATCCTTCTAGTCTTACAAGTCAAGGTGAGTAAAACAGTTAACTTTGTGCTATCTACAAGATGGTGACATTGATATTTAGAGCCTCTTCAAAACCAAGTTCTAAATGTGAATAATGGTATTGTCCATGTCTGAAGCAAATGAGTGAAAAAGTTAAGCTTTTCTGCTGCCATATCTTCATGTACCAAGCCATAGATGTATTTGTTAGCACTAGTGTAATTTATACATTTTACATTAATTACTCTAAAAAGACCTACCTAAGGATGAGATTTTGTGGTAACCCCAATGCTGGTTGATAGCAGACAAAAAATATCCAGTAGAATATACTACAGATTGCAGACATTCCTCACAGCTACAGTGTAATCGGAGGTAGATTTTTGACACTCCGATTTGGGAGGGATTTATTTAGTGTATAATTTTGAAATGAATAAGTCCATGTCTCAAATTAACAGAAGGACTCTGTTTACAGTTGACTTCTAATTAGTGTCTGATATATGAATTGTATGGCCCTATTTCCAGCACTGTCTCAGATTACCTAAATGTATATTATTGCAAAGCACTCGTATACTTTTAAAAAAAGTAATTCCTTTATTAGCAGTTGGAGAAGTTTGGATAATGATTATATTGTTTTTAGAATTGCACCTTCTTATTGAAATGCACAAAAGAAAAACAGAACTATATTGGTTACAAAACTGCCATTTAAATGTACAACATACAAGATGTATTGGAGTGATACAAGATTAATTGGAGCTATATAATCTGTATTGCATTGCAACAATTTATTTTATTTTATTTGAAATAGCACGTGCAAATTAAAAAGCTCTTGCTTTTTGTTTAGTGAAACCAGTCATAAACTAGATATCAGCCCATGTTCATAGCATTTATCTTTGATTGTTTAGCACAATCAGACAGCACTCTGCAATCAATCAGCTCACTACATTCATAGCAACAATGGATTTCTGTTCTTTATTAGGTCTATGTTCAAAGTATTTCACTGTCTCAGTAAACTCTGTCTGAATTTCATGAACACCTTTGCAGTTTTTCTTAATTATAACAAGTTATAAAGCTATATTTGTGTGTTGTATACAACCCAAGAAAAAGCATGAAAATTGAGTAATTGGTTTCAGAGATATTTATGTACATAAACGGCCAAGAACATGAGCTGATTTTCAAATAACTACTATAAAAGCATGTACAATTTACACAATGTTACAAGCCGTTTTAGTTGAGAGAGGAAATTGTAGAACGTGCTTTAAGTGTATATTGTAGTAAAAATACAGAAAAAGGCAATACTGTATAAAATACTAAACCATCAGTGAGTAGATTACTAACATTGCATGATGCAGATTTTTGATTTTACTTTACCATTATAGACTATGCTGTTAAAATTGTGTCTCTGGCATTTCAAACAAGATGAAAAATGAGATAACATCATTCTGATGAATATAATATGTTCTGAACTGATTTTCTTAATGCAAGTAGAATAAATAACATTAAATATTTGCTTGGATGGACATAACAATATAGTGAAATAAACGTTTCAGTGTAGCAATGAAACACTGGTAAGTTTGTAAAAAATAGAAATATCTGGTAATATTAAGTGGTTTCTTTTGTTGAACTGCCTTGCATTAAGCTACTGGGTTCAACAGAAAGTGCAGGAGACAACTACTCACAATTAAAAATGCCAGCATTTTTTCTGCAATATCCATATTAGCATCTCTGTAGTAAAATTTGTCACACTTGTGTATAACATCCACAATTATAAAACTGCAGGAACAAAAATAACAGCATTGTTGGTGGTTAAAAATGTGAATGATCAAGGAATGCAAATCAGAGAGTAGTGACCAAGTGTTTGAAAAGTTGAGTTCAGTATAAATCTTCCACCATCTGGTGAAAGATTTCTTCATTCTTGTTTTCTGTATTGCTAATTTGCTAGTAATTATTTAAAGCCATGCATTAGATTTTTTTAATCAATTACTGACTTTTGTTTTAGAGTATGTTTTTAGGTTGAACTGAAATATATGAGTGTAAACATCCATCCATCTTTTTCCCCCAAATATTTAGCTTATTCACGCACTAGCAACTAGATGTACTGTATGCTGAGCATTTGAAATCATTCATTTCCAAATTTGATCAACCATGTGGTCAGAATTCAAACTGCTTCTTGTCATTCTACAGTGATATAATAGGTAATTAGAAATAAAGAAATGTATATTTCCTTAGCATACAGACAAGCCAGGTTAATAAAGTAATTGTTGTTCTTTGGTTGAGCTTCATTTTTATCATTTAGACATTTCCCAGAGGAGAAAGGTAGAATGAGCGCAGAGAGCCTTAATGTCAAAGTAGGATGAAAGCTAAAAGCATTTAATTATATCAAGTCAATAACACATGGAGAGAGGAAGAGAAAGAGCTTTGAACGAGTATGCATCCATTTGGAGTTAAAGCACTAGTATACTTTGCAATTAAAAAGAATATATTACCCATGTGAATGTGATATTGTTTTAGCATGGAAATGGATGTTAGTTTATAACTACAATGTCATAGCAGTTGGGATCATTTGAAAGATTAATCAAACATTATTGACACATTACTTTGTAATTCTGATTTTTGATTGGTTGTGCATTACCTTGCTTTTGGTAATATTTGCTTAAATTGTTTTGTTTATATTTTGTCACCTCACAGCAATGCAGCAAGTACTGGATAACCTCGGTGAGCTACCTACATCAACAGGCGCAAAGGAGATCGATCTTATCTTTCTCCGAGGCATAATGGAGAGCCCAATTGTAAGATCATTAGCAAAGGTATTTCTGTATTTGCATGTATAGAAATGTTAGAATGGTTTTACTGAATATTTTCCTTTGAATTTACTTGGTAGTTACTGCACAAGCATTTCATAATATCATGGTTACATCACAAGTTGCATTTATATCTGTGTGTCACTTCATCCATCCATGGGAGTGTGGCCAGCTTCTTACTTCCTGAAGTCAATGACAAGTTCCTTGGTTTTGCAGACATTAAGGGAGAGGTTGATGTCCTGGCACCAATGGGTTAGTCAGGAAATCTCCTCTCTGTAAGCTGTCTTTTCATTGGCGGTTGTGAGATGTACACTGGTGGTGCCATCAGCAAATTTAATTTAATAGTGTGGTTGGAGCTGTGTTTGACCACAAAATCCATAGGTCTGTCAGTTAGGAGGTTCAAAATACAGTTGCACAGGGTAACAGTAAGTCTTGGGAAAGAACCTTAATAGTACAAAAGTGCTAAATTCTAAGCTGTAGTCTATAAATAGCATTCTAGAATAGAAGTTTTCATTATCCAGGTGTACCAGGAAGACATTAAGTCTGAGGGAAATGACGTTCAATCAAAAAAGACAAGTAAATACAAGGATAAGTTCCAGAGGACATACAATATCTCAGACTCAACTCCATATTGAATTCAGAAAAAGCCCTCCCATAGAAACAAGAGGAACACAAAAAGAGACAGGATCAAAAGGAAGATTGTTGGTGTTTGGGGGGGGGGGGGGGGGGTTATCAGGAGTGGTCTCCCCTGCATGAATAAAAAAAAAATCGAGTATGTGTTCAGGTAAAGTACCCCTTCCCAATAGCCCAAAAGTTGATAGAAATATATATTTTGTACCTAATACTTGTATGAAAAATTTGGTTGACCTAAGTGAAAGTGTACTCGTTATCGTTTTTATATACACACAGACAGACAGACACACAGCTATAATTCCAAAAATTGTATTTTTGGACTTAGGGAGGTCTAAAACATAGATATTCATCAAATTGTCGACATCAAATTTTTGTATGATTGCAATACGTTCCCTATTCTTAGTATACAAGAAATTAAAAAGGTAAAGAACTGGGTAAGAAGTCAAAATTGATGCTTGGACAGAGTTGTAAGGGTCCTGGAAAACCTAGAAGCTCATGAAAAATTAACAAGCCAAAGTCCAGTACTGAAGAGTGCTTGAAATTCTTAAAAAAATTAATTGGTTAATATTGAAGTGTATTCCAATAAAAGCATACATCTTCTGTTAATATCATGTTTTAATGACCTCCCACAGTAGTATCACCTTGTTTTGGGTTCTGTGTGCAAGTGAGTGGGGGAGCTGGCATAGTAGATATGTAGTAGCTTTTAGCCAGCACATTGAATTATTAGTGGCAAATTAGTGTTAATTGGTAAAACGGTAGCAAGGTAAATTACGTTGTGTATACAGTATTTGACATGTCATTTCATTTATCAAGCAGTCAACATGCCAGGAAAGTAGCCATTTAACTTGAAATGTTTGAAAAATGATGACTACAAAGATTGGCTTCAACAAGACAAATCAAATAAGCATATAGCTGGGTGCCTTTACCGTATGAAGAAGTTTGACATTGGAAATATAGGTGAGTCAGCTGTGAATAGGCTAATGTAAGGAAGTAAACATTGTGAACTAAGGAAGTGTAAGAAAGCCTTTTCTGGGCTTTTGTCACATCTGACTGCCACACCTGCCAGTTGATTAGTCGGTAGTAGTGCTAGTGAGAGCACAGGTCAGGCTAGTGATACTCTATTATATCATCTTCTTTGTCTTCATTTGTGACCAAACGTGAATGTCTGAAATGTAAAATCCACTGGGTGTTAAATGTGATTGATAAGCATTATTCATACAATCACAACGTAGATGTGGGTAACCTTTTTCAGAAGATGTTTCTTGAGAGTGAGATAGGGAGACTTATACACGTTCACTGATGTCCTTCACAAGGCATACTTTATACTTTTCATCCACAACAATTTACTACATAAAATATGCCAAATTTATTTCTTATGATTATTTATTTGCCTAACTAGTATTTATTCGCTAGCACTCCAGCACAGTAGTTTCATAATTTTACTGTGTTTTGAAGTGTAAACAGTGCTCAAACAAAAAAAGTTTTTTTTAATTATTTATTTCTATCTTTTGGTTGCACACACCAAAATATTGGCATGAGTTGGCTCTGAGCACACCGCATGTATAATAGCACATTCATAGTTCTGAAAACGATATAGCCATTTTTAAATGTAGCAGCTCTGCCAAGAATTGCATAAATAGTGTGTAAGTGCATTATTATTCCGGGGAAATAGCGTGAGCTTGAATGTCAGTTATAAATTTAAAATAGGCCACGTGTTTGAGTTTGTATTTTTTCTTACTAGGTTCATGTAAAAATTACCATGTAATTTTTGCTGTGGATAATCAGAACCAGGTGTTAAGTAACCCTGGATTCTTCTGATGGCTAGTACTAGAGAAGTTTTGAAAAGTCCTGAAATTTGAAGTGTTCAGACCCTTTTGGAAAAAAGGAGTAAAGATCAGAAGTGTGAGTAGGTGCAGTAGAAAGGAGACGAGGCAATTGTGAGGCCCCGAAAGTGAGTGAAAGGAAAGACACTCCATGGTTGGATCCCTCCTGCTGATCATTCAGGGACCAGGAATGACCATTGGCTCTGTGGATTATACTGTGGATGCTAAGGGATGTTGTTGGGACAATGGTGGGTGGCTTTGATGGTCCCAACTGAGTTAGCTGGGACAGAAAACAATTGAAGGATGACTGCACTTACTGGTGTGGTGTCTTAGCCTCACTGAAAAGACCTGATGGGTGAGAAGGTGAGACGAGAGAGACAGAGATGCACTGGAATAGCAGAAGAATAAGAAAAGAGATCCCAGTTTAAACACTGTGGCTTTAGTCATAATTTTTAACCTATTTGTTTATTATGGATTTATTTTGTCTTCTGCAGAGCCCTTATTTTTATGGATTATTTATTTGAAGAATTTGTACCACTTTTTATTTATTTGGACATTGCTTTGTTTGATTCTTGAGAATAAACTGCACTAAGCACCTTTAGGGACCATCCTTTCTTGTTGTTTATGCACTCATTGCACTAGTCCATCCTCGGTTTCATAACTGTTGATGTTCTGGAAACTGGAAGATACCAGGACACTTGGGGTATTACACTTTTTTAAATTTATTAATGTAAGGCAGCATGGCACTACCTAACTTTTAGTTCTTTTATGGAGCTCCAAATATTTGTACACTAAAATGGTAGAATGAAGGTCTCATCTATGTGAAACAGCGAATCTGTAATATTTTGTTTTGTTAGTGACAGAGATTTCATAAATGGAATGTATAATCTTGAACTAAAGGAGTCAAAAGATTAAGTAAATTTTCATTGGAAGTGGTAAACCAAAACTCAGTCTTGATTTCAGTATTAGAAAGCTGTAATTCTTAAGAAAAGAAAAAATACGTTCTTAATTCTTTTAGAAGAGAATCCTTCTTTTAGTTTAGGTAGATGTACAATGTCTGTACTGCAACCACTGATTGTAAATAGGTTGCATCTGACATGTCATTAGTTGACACATGCACAGCAGCATGTGTCCTTGAATGCGAAATGCAACATAAAGCACAGCATGATGTCCTCAGGGCAATGACAAACAAAGGAACAGAAACACTGAATAAAATTAAGTTTTAAAGGGATAAAACACAAGAAATTCACACAATTACATCAAAGTACATTTAACTTACTGAAAATCCTGACACAAATATACAAAATTAACCAGCTTTTTACTTGGAGTCTTGCAGTTTGAAGATTAACTGCATAATAAAAAAATGTAAACCAATGTGTAGATCTCGATAAAAACAAATCACATAAATAATGATTTTGGTTTTACTTTTCAGTTGTTATACACATATGTAAACTATAATGTTTTCATAACCCAGGATCTAGAAATTTAACCAAGATTTAAAAATCATTCTAATGTCTGATGTAAACCTTTTATACTATTATTCAAACTGACTGAAACAGATTTGTTCTCTTGCTCTTTCAGTGCCTTTGTGAGCAAAATATAAATAGTTCTTGACAGATAATTTAGTATAGGCTGAGAATAATATATTATCACTTTTGATTACATTTGCTTGATATTACTATAAGCAAAATAATTAAACAATACTAATTTAACAAAAACATAAATCAAAATGTCTGCTCACTGCCCTTGTACTGTAAATAATAAAATCACATGGTTATTTTTATTAATAAATCCTGAAAACTCCATGGTACATGGGGCTGACTGTGAAAGGAAAATTGGAAATGCCTGAAAGTAGTTAAAAAGGAAAATAGTTGAAAGTGCAAAAGTCAATCCCAAGAGGTTCTGTCAGTATTGCATCAATAAGAAGATGATCAAAGCAATGGTGAAGTATTCTAAGAACAGTGGTCGGAGGATAAAATACACAGAAAGAAGACAACTACTACTTCAATGTCAGACCCACTAGTGTATTTCAGTAAATAATGACTTAAAATACAGCACCTGGAAAAAGTATGAAGAAAAACAGAATAATGATAAAAATGATGAAAATCTTACAACTAAGATAAAGGGAACACTGCATTTTCTTTAAGTATTTTTCTTCAAGCATTCATATATGGATGCTTATTACACTGCAATAAAGCTCAGAAAACCAGTTTTGAAATTTCTGACATCAAGCTTTTGACCTTTTTTGGTATTATTTGCCCTGGTGTCTGCTCCGTTCATTGTTAAATGCATCATTATTAAGATAGAATTAAGTGAGCAGATTCCACAAAAAAAAAGAATTAATAAGAAAGTAAGAGACCTCATGATTATGAAGCAGCTACTCTTACCTCTACACCAGCCAAGCAGATGTATTCATGTTGTGTTGATTTATATTTGGGCTTGGGTTTTTACATTGACAGCTACATGTAAATTGAACGATTTATTTTCCTTCTGTTATATTCATGAGTAAAGGTGCATTTGTTTTGTTATACCTTTTGTGAAAGTGTTTATTTGATATTTGGACTTCAGTCTTCACACATTATACAATTCACATCAAGGTTTTGTCAGTTATTACTATAACATGAAAAATTTTCTGTTTTAGTTATGTGTTCAACATTTCTTGCCTCACATTTCCTGTCATCCTACATTTACCCAGATTGTTATAGACACAGAACACACATGAAATGTATGTATTCCAAGTAACAACATATTATTTACCCTATACAATTCCAGACACCTCACACCCAGATAAACTGACTTGAGCTCTGAGAATTTTGCGTCTGACTTGATTTCAGCTACCTCGTGTTGGATGGGTTAGCTGGTTGCCTGCTGCCACTGCTGATTGACACATTTGCAAAACAAAGATGCTGATGAAGAGGTACAATGGAATTTAAGGTGGCCCGGCAATACAACTTTTTCGTAGGCTTCAGGGATTATAGTGTTGTAGACTGAAGTTAACAATAAGGTGTGACACTTTTATTATTAAGTGAAGCTCACTTTACTTAAAAGAATTACAAATGAAAAACACCCATGCCCTAACCATGCACATGGCCCTTGCTATGAAAGTGAATTCATGGTTAGTTGATGCCTGATACACAATGCATCCGGAAAGTATTCACAGCGCATCACTTTTTCCACATTTTGTTATGTTACAGCCTTATTCCAAAATGGATTAAATTCATTTTTTTCCTCAGAATTCTACACAAATCACCCCATAATGACAATGTGAAAAAGGTTTACTTGAGTTTTTTGCAAATTTATTAAAAATAAAAAAAGGTGAGAAAGCACATGTACATAAGTTTTCACAGCCTTTGCCATGAAGCTCAAAATTGAGCTCAGGTGCATCCTGTTTCCCCTGATCATCCTTGAGATGTTTCTGCAGCTTAATTGGAGTCCATCTGTGGTAAATTCAGTTGATTGGACATGATTTGGCAAGGCACACACCTGTCTATATAAGGTCCCACAGTTGACAGTTCATGTCAGAGCACAAACCAAGCATGAAGTCAAAGGAATTGTCTGTAGACCTCTGAGACAGGATTGTCTCGAGGCACAAATCTGAGGAAGATTACAGAAACATTTCTGCTGCTTTGAAGGTCCCAATGAGCACAGTGGCCTCCATCATCCGTAAGTGGAAGAAGTTCGAAACCACCAGGACTCTTCCTAGAGCTGGCTGGCCATCTAAACTGAGTGATCGGGGGAGAAGGGCCTTAGTCAGGGAGGTGACCAAGAACCCGATGGTCACTCTGTCAGAGCTCCAGAGGTCCTCTGTGGAGAGAGGAGAAACTTCCAGAAGGACAACCATCTCTGCAGCAATCCAACAATCAGGCCTGTATGGTAGAGTGGCCAGACGGAAGCCACTCCTTAGTAAAAGGCACATGGCAGCCCGCCTGGAGTTTGTCAAAAGGCACCTGAAGGACTCTCAGACAATGAGAAAGAAATTTATCTGGTCTGATGAGACAAAGATTGAACTCTTTGGTGTGAATGCCAGGCATCACGTTTGGACGAAACCAGGCCAATACCATCCCTACAGTGAAGCATGGTGGTGGCAGCATCATGCTGTGGGGATGTTTTTCAGCGGCAGGGACTGGGAGACTAGTCAGGATAAAGGGAAAGATGACTGCAGCAATGTACAGAGACATCCTGGATGCAAACCTGCTCCAGAGCGCTCTTGACCTCAGACTGGGGCGACGGTTCATCTTTCAGCAGGACAACGACCCTAAGCACACAGCCAAGATATCAAAGGAGTAGCTTCAGGACAACTCTGTGAATGTCCTTGAGTGGCCCAGCCAGAGCCCAGACTTGAATCCGATTGAACATCTCTGGAGAGATCTTAAAATGGCTGTGCACCGATGCTTCCCATCCAACCTGATGGAGCTTGAGAGGTGCTGCAAAGAGGAATGGGCGAAACTGGCCAAGGATAGGTGTGCCAAGCGTGTAGCATCATATTCAAAAAGACTTGAGGCTGTAATTGCTGCCAAAGGTGCATCGACAAAGTATTGAGCAAAGGCTGTGAATACATATGTACATGTGATTTCTCAGTTTTTTTATTTTTAATAAATTTGCAAAAACCTCAAGTAAACTTTTTTTACATTGTCATTATGGGGTGTTGTGTGTAGAATTCTGAGGAAAAAAATGAATTTAATCCATTTTGGAATAAGGCTGTAACATAACAAAATGTGGAAAAAGTGATGCGCTGTGAATACTTTCCGGATGCACTGTATGTCTTATCTGTGTTGCCTGCAGTATGAATATTCCATTCATCTTTCTGTACTCATTTGTTTAAAAACCAGAATTAAATCAGTTTCCAAATTATAAGGTGCTAACTTTAGTTTTTAACAAGTTTCTTACATTGCATGTCCCCCATCATTTTAAATCAAAGTTAAATCCTTTCCATTTATGTCTTAATTAAAAATTCTGCTAAATATGTGATTTATGATAGGCTTGTCCATGAAAATGTTCCAAGTTGCAGTAGTTGCATTGAGTATTTCAGGCAAGGTTTAAGACTTTAAGTGTCGTGCTGCTTCTGTTTTGTAAGTGTTGTGAAATGATTAGCTTCTAGAAAGACTTGTTTGAAAAAGTGACCTAATTGACCTAGAAAGACATGATTACACCAATACATAAATGTAGTAACCAATGGGACAGTCCCATAAATTACACATGCCATAACTTCCTTTCTTCTGTTTTGTGATTGAACTTACTCCATTTCTGTATAGCAGGAAGCTGGAGCCTACCCCAATAGCTCAAGACAGACGCCTCTTTTTAACAGAATTTCTATCCATTGTAGCACACATTCAATCACTTATCCATACTCAGTCACACAATGCCAATTTAGGTTAATATCAAAACATAACTTTTTGGAATATGGGAATAAAATGAATTTAAATAGAAGAATCCCACAGGGAGACAATGATATGGCAGGGTTGAATTCAGTCTTACATCATCTAGACGTCTGAGAAAACGGTGCTACTCTTGTTGCAGTAATTGGCAGTTTTGAGTGAAATAGTGTGGCATGGCATAAGCTTAAACGTTAATGTATGTAGCAAAGGGCAATCAAAAAAAAGCAAGCCATCTTGTAATTCAAGAGAGTGTCTTTGTGAAATATTGTCACACCTGGAATAATGCCAAAGGAACCACATGTATTAAAACAGTCAGTTTACTTCTGACACAAGAGAGGCTCACACAAACTACAGAGAAATAATAAAATTAGAAAATCTGCTGTCCCTCTGGCCATTACCAAAACTAGTGTAAATCTCTGACTGCTTGGTATTTACCCACATCTAAATTTCCTTCTCACCTCCTAAATTGCTTCTTTATCCAAGTGTGATCTCTCTGATTCCTGCAAGTAGTGGTTCATCATAGTTCTACAATTAAATCATGGGGTCATGGTGTAGTGTGGCTGTCTTGAAACTACTTTCCTTAAATTTTCATAGAGAAGCAATGTGTTTCGTTTTGAGAGGTGATTAATACCATCTTACTGGTCAGCTTTCAATTAATTTGGCTTCACCCCTCTTGATTATGGAGGTAGAGAGGTTCATTGTCACATAATTAACTGGAAAAGTCACTGTAACAAAAATTCAATCATTGCTGCTTCTGGGATTTTTCAGATTGGGACGTTCTAACATTATGCTTGGCATCATTGTTTCATTGAAAGTGGATAATATCATGAACAGTTCCCACGTACTGTATGTATGTGAAATTTATTTCAAGGGCCTAAAATCTGTTTTATGTTCTCCGGATTAAAAAAAAAAATCATATTTAAAGACTTAATTTGTTTAAGCAGTTATTACACTTCGTAATGATGTTCACAGATTTGTATGCAAACATCTGGCCAAGGAATTGTCCACCACTTTCACCGTTGGTCACTGTTACATTTATCTTTGTTCTACAGTGTCAAGCACCATTTAAATTTCCCCTTAAAGAATATTAAAATAAGTTTTTACATGCAATGTTTGTCTGCCTGTTTAACTGCAGTTTTTTTCTTGGTGCATTTCATCTGAAGGCATTTGCTTTTATCACAGTGTAATTCTGATGGACACTCCTGACCAATGAACAAGGTGGAGAAGTGGGTGTTCATTTCAAAAACTCATTCCCATCAGGCTTTAGGTTTCCTGTTTATGAAATAGACTGGTAATTTCTGAAGCATCAGGTTAATAATATTTTAGCAAAACTGCATGAGTTTTGTATGTTACATGCAACTGGATAACTGACATGTGGGTTATGCGACAGGAGTGACGTGAGATTTTTTTTCCCTTGTTTCCAAGGACATTTTTTCATATCTTTTGCTTTTGTACAGTATTGATCACTTTTCGAGATTACATTTTTTTCTTGGCCATCACTACAAACTACTGTACATGGTGTAATTAACATATAAAAAATATAACTTTTTGGTGGAGTATTCCTTTAAGCACACGAAATAGGTTTCATGTGTGCAGCCTTGCAGTTAGCAGTTACCACTTAGAACAAATGTCAACTTCTCCATGTTGTACAACTACATTCTGCTGCATTGTATTTTTAAAGTACCTTTTCAATGTATTCATCCATCCATCCGTCCATTATCCAACCTGCTATATCCTAACTACAGGGTCACGGGGGTCTGCTGGAGCCAATCCCATCCAACACAGAGTGCTAGGCAGGGTGCACACACACACCAAACACACACTAGGGACAATTTAGAATTACCAATGCACCTAACCTGCATGTCTTTGGACTGTGGGAGGAAACCGGAGTACCCGGAGGAAACCCACGCAGACACGGGGAGAACATGCAAACTCCACGCAGGGAAGACCTGGGAAGCAAACCAAGGTCTCCTAACTGCGAGGCAGCAATGCTACCCACTGTGCCACCGTGCCACCCTCAATGTATTCAATTATTTATTTCAAAGAATTTTACTCTTATACAAAATGTTTCCATTAACGGGCACGCATTTGGTATAAGCATTTAGGAAATGAATGTTTTAGCTTATGCATTATCTACCTGCTTTCAAGGTATGGGTGATTTTTCTTCTCTTTTTTTATTGCAGGTAAATAATCCTTTTCATATATCTTTTTTTAATTCACATTTAATAACTGAAAATGTGTAGTATATTAGAATGCCCTACATAAAATAGCGTAACTTTCCCCTTAAGATATGTGAATGGTGAAAGCTTGTGTATAGTTTACATATTTTAATTAATTACTTTGTTATAGTGCTTATGAATTTATTTTCTCTAATAATACTCAACGGTCATTGATTCATTTACTGAAAATCTGGGTGAATGTGTTTTCCTGTGTAGGGAATTTTTCTTTTTCTTTCTTTCTTTTTTTTTTTTTTTTTACCATTTTCTTTTGCTTTGGGTTCATATGGGGCCAAAAGAAGGCACATCACGGGAAGGCTTAGAAAGAGTATATATAGCTTGAATAAATCCCCAGAGAGCTAAAATTGAAGTACACTACTTCTGTAGAAAATTGCATCTTTATAAAAAGAAGCAGATAATATTGTAGTTAGAGGAAAAAGATAAATGTTATTTGTTGTTGTACCTGTCTTATTATTATTGGCAAAATGGCTGGTGGCAATTTTTCAGTTTGTGTTTTCCATCTTCATGACAGGAAGTAACCTTGCATATCAGTCAGGTTTACACTATTCAAAGTAGCAATGTAGTACCAAAATCCCAGCATTATTTTTGCTGTTAGAAATTGTCTCAGGAATTGGGAAAAAATATATAAAGCTGATCATGTACCAGTTATACGTTGGCCAAGAGGTGCAACAACAATTAAAGTTTGCTTGTGGGGAACCTAATCATCTCCACCACCATCTCTGGCTGAAGGCATTAAAGTTGAACAACACACCAGAGCAGGTACATTTTCCTTTATCTTACTTTGAGAAAAAGAACCAAGGACCATTCCTATCCTTAAAGTTGCCTGTTATGAAGAAGTGCAGTGTATTAGTGCAAAAAATTAAAAGTTTGTAGCTAAATTAGGGTGACCATATTTTGATTTCCAAAAAAGAGGACGATCGGCACGGCCTCCAGACGAATTCAGACAAGCTTCTTGGTGGTTGATGAACATTATTTATTATACTTCAATGGTGCAGAATTAACCTCTGTAATAAAATAAAATGAAATCTGTAAAAACTTATAACAAAATAATAGCTCTCTTAGACTCTTCAAATAAATAATTAAATATTGTTCTAAATATGAACTATTCTGTTCCAGCTTCAACAATATATCTCTTAAATGTAATAAAATAAATAACAGAAGAGTCTCACAAAGACAAAAAAAACTTAAACAAAAAGAATCTAGACTTTTCATCTTTAGTTTTCTTCTTCATCCTGCTTCTCTTCTTCATCCTCCTTGTCAGCCCATCCATATTTTGCTGTAGAGCTGATCTTTCCTAGCAGTTTTCGATAGCTTAACAAATAAGCATGAAAGTCTTTGCAAGACGTGTCTTTGAAGTTGTACTGAACTAGTAGAATCCCCTTTAGTGACTCTACAGAGAGCTGGTTCCTCTCCTTGGTCCACTGGCTTTGCATTAGTGAAAAAACACTCTCAACATTTGCATTGTGAGAGGGAAGTGCAAAGACAAACTGTGCAATTGTCAGTAGCTCTGAGTAACATGCAATGCTTTTTGCCTTTTCAAAATATTTGGTCCACTTCTGGTGTACCTGCAGGCCACTGAACTCCTCATCATGGTTGCACGTTTCTGTGAATTTCCTCAGATTGGTGACCTGGTCAAAACACTTAACATCATCAACTGCCACCCCCTTCTCTCCAAGGTAATTGATGCATGCCTCCACATCATTCCAGTTTGGTGGCTCACTCAGATCCATCCACATGAATGTTGAGAACTCTTCCATGGGAGTCATCCACTTCTCCAGATACTCCAGACATGCACTGTACATGCCATGCACATCTGCACAGAACTGGTCACAGCCTTTGTCAAGTCCATCTTTGCGCTTCTGTGCCAGTAGTCCCTTAACTTTAAGGGACATGAAGTTGTTGCTCTTGCGTTGAAGAAGAATGGTATGTATATTGTTTAATATCTTCTTCACTTCCATAATGGACATGTTCTCCTGTTCCATTTCTTGAATGTGGGTGTGGAACACAGACATGAGTGTGTGCATGTGCCAAAGGTAGATTTCAGCAAAATCATTTTCAAAAAAACTCTTGAGTGCTATGGGTGGCTTTTGCTGAGACAGAAAATATGCCTTTAAAGCTGGAAACATCTGTAACATCCTCTCAATGCTTGGGAACAATGACAGCCACCTTGTCTTGCTGTGAGAGAGCATCCTTCTGTAATCAATCTCAACAAAATCACAATACTCCTTCAGGCTCTCAGTGTGCACAGTGTAAATGTGAAAGTACTGGTAGATTTTGAATATGATATTCTCAATGTCAATTTCTATTGTGCCTGCGCCATGGTGTGCACAATTATTCAATATGTGTGCTGGGCAACCCACACCGATCAGAGTCTTGTTTTGCAGCAAACTCTTCAAATTTGCAAACACATTCTTTCCAGCTTCATCACGTCGGATTCCTCCAAAATTTGTGTTGCAATTGTCTCCAGTAAATGCAATGCATTTTTCCGACACATTGTTTTTTGCCAGGGTTTCTGTGAGATATTTTGCAATAGTTTCTGCTGTCTCATTGGGTGTGTCTTTAACTTCAATCAATTTTGTTTGCACGCCACCCTTCTTCCAGTCAAAATACTGGATTATGACTGGGATTATTTTCACTGCTCCGTGGTTACTCCCGTCTGTGGAAACACCACAGTACTGGATTTCTTTGAGTGCTTCATGAGTGATTTCAACAGAGTGGGGGCCTATAGCACCATTGACGATGGCTTCGGTCTTGGTGCGAGCACTACTAAACTTTTTTGCAATGTCAGAGTCAGGAAATGCCTTTTTAAGCAAAGTACTGGTGCAATCCATGGACCTGTAACTGTTGTGATGTTTCACTGTATGAAAAGCCATTGCACCTTCTGCTGCATTTACATCATCCTCTGTTTTTCCTGGTCTGACAAAAAACTCTGTCAACTTTGCAGATAAACTAGTCTCACCTCGCACAGCTTTTTTATGTTTCTCGGTGTCCATGTGGGCTTTCAGATCCCCTGCACCTTTATTGGATACCAAGACATACTGTATGTACCGGCTTTGCACACGGTGCACTCCGCCTCCCACTTGTCCCAACCGGGATGGTATGTGGGAAATTTTCTTTGCAGTTCATCGGTGAAGCTGCACTTACGCTTCGGCATTTTCCCTGCTATACTGCTCTGCTCTCTGCTCTGATCCCTGTCTGCACTGCTCCCTGTCTGTGTCTGTGTGTTTGCGCGCGCGGCGCAGACCTGCCCACAAGGCAGCCTCCCGGTAATTACGTCGCGCAAAAAAGTAGTACCCTAGTATTGTGTGCAAAACGCCAGTCAATTTACGTACACGCGTAATGGTCCTATGAAAAACCGGACATTTTCGTGAATTTATAAAACCCGCCAGGACGCCCCGGACAGGACGTAAAAAGTGGACATGTCCGGGCAAAAGAGGACGCTTGGTCACCCTAAGCGTCTAAATGTTGTTTAGATAGGTAACCAGCCATCCTAATAGTTAGGAAAAACTTGAATCCACTGAAGCATAGATAACATGTATTTAGCCAGACAATTATAATATATGCTTATATGTTTGTCCCTTTTACTTTATGATTTGTATAATTATTGTTAACTGGTAATTTGTACGATTCACATTAATATTTGTAAAAAGTTATTCAGAGCATTGTAGGGATCTATGTTTTTAAAGAAAACTCATTGAACTTGCATTTAAAAGAAACCAATGAAAAATAATTTTGTTATGACTTTAGTAGTCTCATTTTCTCATCAGTAGCATGGGAGTATATCTCAAAGCACTCAATCACTCTGTTGTACACCCTAATAACCCATATTCTGTTGATTTCAAAGACGAGTAGTAAGATGTGATTAAGTCACTCTGGGAAAGAGTACATGCTGATGTCATCAAAAGCACCAACAATAGTTTTTTGTTTAAGCTGACTTTGTAATCAAAAATAGCATTACAGCTGTAAGGTTATCCCTACAACATTGATTTAGATAAGAGGGGCAGAAAATGGATCAATGGATTGTTTTGATTAATATAGGGATGCATAGATAATTCTGGGCCGATGCTGATGCGCACACTTTTTAAGATACAGAGAAAAATGGGACTAGGTCTGAAATGTGACACTTATGTGTATAATATTTTGCAGACAGTGTACAATCTTTACAATAAATGTCATCTACTGAATCATATTTGGCAGGCTGCCTGGGAATTGTATTGCAGGCTATAGCCTTAAATGGTATGTGACACATTTCTCTTTCATTTTAATGGAAACAAACCTAGCAACAATTTAAAATGCAAATTAACAAAAGTGTAAAATGATACAAAAATATTTATTTACATGCAGCTGGATTTTATTGCTGCCACTGGTTTCTCTGGCAAATCTGTTCTTCATTAGATGTTTTGGCACTAACTGAAGGGTGTGCCAGTCACGTTGATCAGGCCCAATCTGAACCAGGAATTTATGTGCTACTTTGGCAATGGTGAGTTTTCATTGGTGCTTCAAGCAGAAATCCCTGCACCTACCAAATAATTAAACATGAAAAGGTATAGGACATTATATTTAATGCCATCTTTTGCATCTGACACTTAAGTAAAAACTGAAGTATATTTTTACGTTTATGATATTGGAATTTCATATTTTCATTTTTCTATGCAAGTGTAGCATATGTTATGTTACTCTCACTTACTTTAAAAACATACACTCCGCAATTATTTCAGGGTCATCTTAATGTTTTGCTCATCATGAAAAATTAATGCATCATCAAATTATTGGTGAAATTTGAGCATTAGTTTGATGTCCAATAAAATTATTTAAAAAACTTTAGATACGGATTTGAATCCAATTTCACCATCCATACTTAAATGAATATTCTTTTAACTGCCCTTTTTAAAGTAGCAGGTTTTTATGAAGTAAAAAAATGAAACTAAGATAAATCATGTCAGAACATTTTCCTCCTTTATTGTGAAATTTCGGTCTATACAAAGAAGGTGAAAACAAATCAGAAACTGTTTAGGTGAAAACAGTTGCATACAGTATGTGTGCATACCTTACCATAATTAATATTGTGGCTATATGCAGAATGAACCAATTGTATTCAGCCTATGTTAAATAATAGTATACACCTGCCATAAGTTAAAATGTCTCTGCTCACCTCCAAATAAACTCCAGCTGTTCTTGTAGGATTATCTTGACATCTTCTAGGTTGCATCCTCCTGCAAAAGGCAAGGTCCACAAAGAGCTTTCAGAACATTAATGGGATCTCAACATTGAGAGGTATTGATCAGAAGAGAGGTATGAAAGAATATCCAGGCATTAGATATCCCATGGAGAACAATGAAGACGGTCATCAAAAAGTGGGGAAAGTATGGCACAATAGTGATGCTATTAAGAACAGGACATCCCTCACAAATTGACCAGAAGACAAGGAGAAAATTGGTCAGGGAAGCTGACAAGAGGCCTATAACATCATTAAAGGAGCTGCTGGACTTTCTAGAATGTATTGGTAACTGCGTACATGTGACAACACTTTTCTTTATATTTCGTATGTTTGGGCTGTGGGGAAGGATAGAAAAATGGAAGCCTTTTCTCACAAACAAAAACATCCAAGCCCCGCTATATTTTGCACAATTGATACATCCATTCTCCCATAACCATGTGGTTTAATACTGATATGACTGAGGATGAAGTTTTTGACCATAATTCATAAAGGTATGTTTGACACTAAAACAACACAGTACCTCACCAGAAGAATACCATTATCTACAGTGAAGAATGGTGATGGCAGCATCATTATTTGGGGCTGCTTTTCTTCAGCCAGAAATCGATCTTTAGTCAAAGGCGTTAATCCAAGTGGAGTAAATTGTGCACAAAATACTAGTTGATTTTGGTTTAAGTCCTGCAGGTGTCTGCTACGAAGATGAAGGCAAAGAGAAACTTGGATTAACAATGACCCAAACATTAATCAAAATCAATAAAGTAATGGCTTCACCAATAAAGATAAATGTTCTGGAAGGGCCCAGCCAGAGCCCAGACTTGAATCCAACTGAAAATCTGTGGTGTGCGCACTTAGGTAACCAGGTTTTTGTAAGTTATTTATTTATTTCTCCCCGATTTAATTTCACCTTCTTTGTATAGGTTACAATTTCACAATAATGGTGGAAAAAGTTCTGTCATGATTTATCTTGGTTTCATTTTTTTACATCACAGAAATCTGTTTTTTTAACAGAAGTGTGTAGACTTTTTATATCCTTAATGTGTGCGTATGTGTTAAAGAAAAAAAAAATGTGTTGTGCAAAATCATAGTTGCGTGGTAGAGGCCCAAAATGTGTCTCAGACTTTAAAAGTTTCAAAATACAGTGATCCCTCGCTATATCGCGCTTCGCCTTTCGCGGCTTCACTCCATCGCGGATTTTATATGTAAGCATATTTAAATATATATCGCGGATTTTTCGCTGCTTCGCGGGTTTCTGCGGACAATGGGTCTTTTAATTTCTGGTACATGCTTCCTCAGTTGGTTTGCCCAGTTGATTTCATACAAGGGACGCTATTGGCAGATGGCTGAGAAGCTACCTAACTTACTTTCTCTCTCTCTCTCTCTCTTGCGCTGAAGTAGCGGGGTGTGAGCAGGGGGGCTGTTTGCAGCTGCTTCCTGAAGGACATGCTGCACGGAGCTTCGCATACTTAAAAGCTCAAAGGGCACGTATTGATTTTTTATCTCTCTCTCTATCTCTCTCTCTCTCTCTCTCTCTGCTCCTGACAGAGGGGGTGTGAGCTGCCGCCTTCAACAGCTTTGTACTGGCGGTGCTTCGCATACTTAAAAGCCAAAAAGCCCTATTGATTTTTTTTTTGACTGCTTGCTTTGCACTCCTTTGAAAAGGAAGATATGTTTGCATTCTTTTAATTGTGAGACAGAACTGTCATCTCTGTCTTGTCATGGAGCACAGTTTAAACTTTTGAAAAAGAGACAAATGTTTGTTTGCAGTGTTTGAATAACGTTCCTGTCTCTCTACAACCTCCTGTGTTTCTGCGCAAATCTGTGACCCAAGCATGACATTCTAAAAATAACCATATAAACATATGGTTTCTACTTCGCGGATTTTCCTATTTCGCGGGTGGCTCTGGAACGCAACCCCCGCGATGGAGGAGGGATTACTGTAGTCTAAATGCTCAAAATGTCCTTAAAGGGAGAGAATAACCACTAACTTCTATCTTAAAAGACAGAGCTATGTTCCTTTATATTTTACAACATTTATTAAATGTTTAAAAAAGGAGGATAAACATGTAAAAAGGTAAAAAAAAAAAAAAAGAGTAAAAGGGTTTGCCTGAAATGGCAACCTCAGACTAATAAATCCAATCTGTAATCCAAATGCATAATCCAAGAACAAAGCAAAATATAACCAACCTGAAATCCATACAGTACTTGCTTTATTAATTTTATGGTTTCATAAATGATTTTAATTTCACCACAAACAGTGACACTCTGATGAGACTAACTTAGAGGAGGTACAGTAATCCCTCCTCCATCGCGGGGGTTGCGTTCCAGAGCCACCCGCGAAATAGGAAAATCCGCGAAGTAGAAACCATATGTTTATATGGTTATTTTTATATTGTCATGCTTGGGTCACAGATTTGCGCAGAAACACAGGAGGTTGTAGAGAGACAGGAACGTTATTCAAACACTGCAAACAAACATTTGTCTCTTTTTCAAAAGTTTAAACTGTGCTCCATGACAAGACAGAGATGACAGTTCTGTCTCACAATTAAAAGAATGCAAACATATCTTCCTTTTCAAAGGAGTGCAAAGCAAGCAGTCAAAAAAAAACACAATAGGGCTTTTTGGCTTTTAAGTATGCGAAGCACCGCCGGTACAAAGCTGTTGAAATCGGCAGCTCACACCCCCTCTGTCAGGAGCAGAGAGAGAGTTAGAGAGAGATAGAGAGAGAGATAAAAAATCAATACGTGCCCTTTGAGCTTTTAAGTATGCGAAGCTCCGTGCAGCACGTCCTTCAGGAAGCAGCTGCACACAGCCCCCCTGCTCACACCCCCCTACATCAGCGCAAGAGAGAGAGAGAGAGAAAGTAAGTTGGGTAGCTTCTCAGCCATCTGCCAATAGCGTCCCTTGTATGAAATCAACTGGGCAAACCAACTGAGGAAGCATGTACCAGAAATTAAAAGACCCATTGTCCGCAGAAACCCGCGAAGCAGCGAAAAATCCGCGATATATATTTAAATATGCTTACATATAAAATCCGCGATGGAGTGAAGCCGCGAAAGGCGAAGCGCGATATAGCGAGGGATCACTGTAGTCCCTTACCAGTGATGTCATGGCAGCCCCCCTTCTTGTGGTATCGCCAACAGAACACATTTAAAACTGTATTTATTTAAACAAAACAATACTGATCAAATTTTAAAAAATGACAAAAAATACATGAAAAATAATTAAAAACAACAGGATGGACAAAAAGGAAAACATACTTTAAAACCCAGTAATTATAAGAACACCCACTAGATGACTTTAATTTGATGGAGTCATAAGTATAAATTATGATACATCCAGGTTTGTTAAGAAGGACTCACTCTATTTACAACTGTTAAGCTACTACTGTGCTTTCCTCAGATAACAATTTTTCATGGTGATTCAAACTGACAGAGAGAGTGAGGTTCAAAGTAATTAAAAGTACTGTCATACTGTATGTGACATTAGTCCTTTTAACTGAGATGGATTTAATTGGGAGTATTAGACAATTTGATATCAATAAATTTGTGATGCACTGTTGTAAATAACACAGCCTTACAATGTATTTATTAAAGAGGTAAAGATAGGCTGAATATTTTCTTTTGCTAAATAATAGCTTTTTACTTTGAGCTGTTATGCATAAGTTGCTACTGACAGACATCTTATACAAACTTAAACTAAGTGAAATATCTCTTTTGGTCTGAAATGCAAATGTCTCTTACACAGCAAATAACATTTTAGTAATATCTGCAATTAAAGCCAATATAAGTAACAGCCTATTTGTTGTCTCCTGGCTATGCAGATTTTCTGTAATGCTTTGTTGTACTGATAAATTAAACTTATCCAGCCAACTGGATCAGCTGTCCTTGACCTAGTTTTTGATCTTGCAGGCTCATGAGAGGCTGGAAGATGTTAAACTGGAAGCAGTACGTGACAATAATATGGAACTTGTGTCAGAAATTCTGGAGGATATCAGACCATTAACAAGTAAAGATGACAGTGCAGCAGAACTCTCACGAATTTTGAAAGAACCCCATTTTCAGGTAAAACATGAATATTGAACCATATGGTACTTGCATGTGTTAACAGATTTATGAAATGTATTCCATATACTCATAAAGCCTCTGTTATTTTACAAAAATGAATAACACAAACCATCAAAAGAAAGAACACAATGTGAAGAAAAGAGTAGCATTAACTGTGTAAGACATAATTATTTTTTTTATATGTGCTTATGACAATAGAAATAAATGTACACAATCATGGTTAAGGCAGGCCTGTGTCATTGTGATGCAGTAGCCAGCTCTGGGTTATAAATTCTGGTCCAGACTCAGTCTGTGTGTAGAAGGTTCACATGTCCCCTGTGTTTGAGCTGTGTTTGAGTGTAGCTGTGTGTATGAGTGTGCCTTGAGGTGTTCTGGCGATCGTCCAGAGTCGGCTCCTGTCTGCAAGGAATGACCCTTAAAGAGAAATGTGAGTTCAGAAAATGGATGGAAATGCAGTACACTGCAAAAGTGTCCCAGATTGTTAGTAGTTTTCAGATGTTGCTGCATTGTAAGTGCTTTTTAAATATCTTGCACCAATTTTGATTTTTGTTTCAGACTCAAAAGCTCAATGAGAAAAATTGTTAATCATCGGTTTTTGTCAGCAGTCAATAATTACTAATATGCTGTTTTTTATTAATGAGTTGGTCCTGCACTGAACTGGTGCCACAATTGGTGCCTCTGCTTACTGTAGTTGATTTTGGTCCCTTATAACATTGTATTGGAATAAGCAAGTCTGCAAAGTGAATGAATGTTTAGATGGACCACAGACATTTAAACTCATACAGAATGTTACTTGGGGCTAAACAGTTGAACTGAAAGTGTCATAGCCATTGGTTGAAACCCCTCTGTGATCATTCAGTCTTCGGCCCTGAATAGTCTGTTCTTTAGCTATATGCATTTGTCTGTCTCCTAAAATAGTTATCTATTTAAAGGGCTTTGGATAAAAAAAGAAAATAATAGTACTTAAGTGAGACGGAGGTGGGATCTAGGAAATATCTTTAACTTAACCAAACTCTGACCACCAAAAGTAGAGAGCTGAACAACAAAAGTGTTGAGCTGAAGACTACTCTTTTCTCCTTTTCAACCCAACCTTCAAAATCCCTTCTTACAATCAAATCTTTCAGATTTCAACCATAGTTAAGCATTTCGTAGTTAACTCTACTTATTATTCATTGCGTAAGTTTAAAAGTGCTCATGTAAAATCATTAAGAGTGTTGTATTGTTTTGGGTTTTGTTCCACCCAACACACTTTACAGTTTCTGAGCTTTTAACCCTACATTGTATAGAATTTGAGACTTGGTAATGTTAAGTGAGCTAATTATTATAGTGTTTGACTTTTACCAGCTATCTGTATTATATTGGTCTCATTTCAGAACTCTGAATGTTGACAACTGATGTTCTCTGGTATATAAATACTATAATTTCAAGTTTATTTTTGAATTTCAACTGACAAAAATGTACTGCTGTTTTTTTTAGTCCTTATTGGAGGCCCATGACAAAGTGGCATCAAAATGCTATGAACTGCCTCCAGAATCTGAAGTTAATAATGAAGCACCAGTCAACAACCAGCAACTTGTACAAGCTGATGCCGTACGAATGATTGGTATCCGCAAGAAGGCAGGGGAGCCCTTGGTAAAATCACTTGTTAATATACAAAACTTAAAGTTCCTTTATTTTATAAACAACCACAGTATAGGATTTATTGTTTCACTAAAACTAAGCACTGTATATTTTATATTCTTTAATGCCTATGTTGCACACATGACTAAAGCATCGGTTACTTACCAATTAGCACATGAGGGTGAATGGTGCATAGTTGTTTGTTTACTTGACCGTTTTTTTCCTGAAGTGATTTGTAAATAAAAGAACCCATTGCATCCATTTCTACAGTTTGAAAGGCTGATGGTTTATTTGGCCTGTGCAAAGTCACAAAGTATGTTTGGCAGACAATGAACCTGCAGTCTTGTGGTTAGATTTTTTGTGTTTGTCACTTCTACAGTGACATTTCTTTTTTTTTTGCTTAGAGTTGTCGTATATCAGTCTGATTCTTTTTCACTGGTTAAACGCATGATGCTGTTAACAGGACTATCACTAATGATATAATGCAAAAGTTGATTTTTCAAAAGAAAAAAGGATTTGTGCTTTTCCAAATTAACCTGGGGGGTGGAAGGGGAGAAAATGAAGCAGTACAAAAAACAGAAAGACTTTTTAAAAATAATTCATAATTGGTTATTTTGTAATCAACTTTTTATTCAATAAATATGCAAATATAAATTACAGCAAATCAAACATGACCCTGAAAGCATCAACACATATAAAACACCCACTCTGTTGGTCCCACCCCACAGCTGAAGTTAATCACGCAGGAGAGAAGGCACAGCTGCAAAAAAAAAAAAAGATATGGACATTAAATCAGCTTCCATTCAGGCATTTACAAAACACCTCCATTTGAAACAATCTTGTGCTGCTAGCCACCAATAAATTCTTTACAGGTGTACAACATATATAGAGAATTGCTGGAGTTGACAGATACAGTATAGGCAGAGATTTGTCATAAGTATGCTGAATAACCCTGAAAATGTGTTTGGTTTTAGTGATGGGGCTTTGTGTGGATACACTGCCTTTTTTAAGGGGTGTAAAGCTTCAGTTATACTTTCAACTAGTTTGTCTTTCAAGCATTCATCTCTTTTAGACCAATTTTGTTTTGAATTTGCCTTCACTGAATTAACAAGTGATGAAAAGTAAATTAAAAGAATAAAATAAAAAAGAAAATCATAGCTCAAAAATACCATATAGTATTAATGTGGTTGCCTGGTGTTGAACGACCCATCAGAAACCTAACTTGACTATGCCAGCATTTGGTGAGTCCGAATAAATTGGAATATAGTCTGTATCAAATAAATATTTTAACACTACGATCTGTAAACTCCACATTATAGCCCAGAGTGCCTAAAAATGACAGCTATAAAACTTTCAGTTGTTATAGACAGAATGCATTTATATATTATTATGTAGTCATTACACATGATTACCATATATACTTGCAGATAAGTTCTCCCACGGATAAGTCGGGATTTGATTTTACTGTTTAATTTCTGGTATTTTATAATATTGTTCGTATAGTTTGAATCTAGAAAACTTACGCTATTGGTCCAAGAGATTATGATATACTAATGCCCACCTTAGAGAGTAACCACAGAGCACACTGCCTTTTTTTTCTATGTATTATGCCTACGTGACCACACAGTAATACCCGAACTATTCCGAAGCAATGCTTGCACTGATTTGTGTTTTTTGTATCTCACACCCTCATACACCTTTATCGTAAGAGCATCTCTTATCTACTATGGAGCGTTTGATCAGAAGTAAATATGAATCTGGTTTTAAATTAAACGTCATTGAAGTGGTGAAAGAAATTGGTAACTGTGCTGCTGCAACAAAATTCAATGCATCTGAAAAACTGATGTGAGATTGGAAGAGGCAAGAAGTTGTAAAAAAAAATTTTTTGAGTGGGCGTATAAGTTGGGGTCTGATTTTATGATCGATTTTTCAGGTTTCAAGACCTAACTTGTACGTGAGTATATACAGTATTTTATGTCATTAGATAAAATCAATTAGTATTAAACACTTTTTATTTATTATTGGTTAATTCTGATCAATGAATTCAGCTGTGGGCGTCAGTCTGCCAGTTACTACACTATATTTTTTATGATTTCCATGAAGCAAGCACAACCATAAATGTCTAACTAGATTCTAAATATCTAATTTTAAAATGTGATGTTTTAATTTCCAAAACAGATTTTTTTTCCCCATTTTTTTTCCCCATTTATTTTGTAAGTAACATTTTCAGATACCAGATTTCAGATGTAATAAAATAGAAAATCCACTGTATGTCTATCAGAGAAAATTATGTCTTATTTTTTTATTCAGGGTGTCACATTCAGGGTTGAGAATAATGACCTAGTAATTGCTCGAATACTTCACGGAGGAATGATTGATCGCCAAGGCCTGCTTCATGTGGGAGACATCATTAAGGAGGTGAATGGACATGATGTTGGAAACAATCCAAAAGAGCTCCAGGAACTGCTAAAAAGCAGCAGTGGGAGCATAACTCTGAAGATACTTCCCAGCTACAAGGACAGCCCCACACCTCAGCAGGTATATCCTGCTTTACAGCAGTTCTACATTGTCATGTTTCCACTGACCCATCAATAAGTTTCAAGTATACATAATTTCAAAAATAAATACAGATTTTGTTGTATAAAGGATTGTAAACTCAATTCAAGTTCAGTTTTCATTTAGCTACGTTTATTTAAAATACATTCTTAAGTTGAAAGAGACACCTCATTCTCTCACACACACACATACATAAAAGATATACCATGAGCACATAAACTAAGCACTTTAATGATATTTTTTAACAGACCTTGATTAATTTTCCAGTCTCAGAATAATGGCTTGTCAATCAGGTTTTTACCCAGAACCATCCTCTTTGTTGTTTCTGGCCTTGCTACTGTTGTGGACTAGTCCATTTTATTCAGTTTGAGAAATACTAATCGGGCATTCTTTTTTAGCAGCAGAATCTTAATACATAATTCGCCTGCCTCCTCACTCACTCACTCACTCACTCACGTCCGTCCGAAGCCGAATGCGCAATCGCCTTCTGCGCACGTCCGAAGCCGAATGCACAGTCGCCTTCTGCGCAGCTGCCCGAAAAACCTTACGAGACCAACATCCAACCCCAACATCATGGCAGAGAAAGGCGACTTCGATTAAAGCTCTAGAGGCCTGAAAGGCGATTTCGACTACAGCTCGAGACCTAATTACGCATTCTGATTCAATTACGCATTCATTCAATACACCTATATCAGGTTTGTGGTGCTTATACTTATTACTATTCCATATTGTACTGGAACATTCATCATTCAATATTATACTATAGGCCTGGAAAATTCATCAGCTAACAGTACAAGCCTGTACAGTAATGAGTAAAGCAGACTACAATCATTACAAAACAACTTCTTCATTACTTATCATTTGTTCTTCATACACTGCTGACACAAACTCGTGCCCGTTTCATCTTACGTTGTCGAAACGGGCTCTTTGTCTAGTAAACATATAATGTATAAATGTATTCTTTTATTTTTGCTTAACACCGGTCTTCTGGCTGGATGTAGCACTATGTACTTAAGACTTGTTCAGAAAAATGTCTTCTAAATGTGGTATTTTTTGCCATCTCGTAGATAGAGATTTATAGTTCTTTTAAAAACAGCTTCTCAGTTTCGTTCAACCAAATTACATAAGTAATGAGGTCTCTGCATTTGAGCACTCAGTTTTAAAGCAGGCTGTGTGACAGCCATTTTTCAGGGTACCTGTGTGGCATCATTACTTCATACCATGTGATTGCAAGATCTTTTGCCCATAATAAGATTGACCAAGTCAGCACAAGGTCACTACATTCATTTTTTTTTTTTCATTCTGAACAAGAATCCCCCTGGTGTTATAGTGTATGGCAACCTATTATGAAAATGCCAACTTCTATTGATGGATCACTCTTTTGGAAACTCGGTATGTTTAGTTTCAGAAGATAACATACAGTATGTTTTCTTAACTTATAAAGTTATTTTGTTCCAGGGTACTAGAAATAATGAGCTGACGTTTCTGGTTTTGCTTATAGTGGGTTCCTCCACTTTTATACACTCAGTAACTGATGTGGTCTGCTTTTTGTGGGAGAGCTTTATAAATGTAAAAATGTTACAAAAGACAAGATGTATCAAATTAAAATCCATCCATCCATTTTCCAACCCGCTGAATCCAAACACAGGGTCACGGGGGTCTGCTGGAGCCAATCCCAGCCAACACAGGGCAGAAGGCAGGAACCAATCCCGGGCAGGGTGCCAACCCACCGCAGGACACACCCACACACCAAGCACACACTAGGGCCAATTTAGAATCGGCAATCCCCATTAAGTTTGTTTTTAAAATTGAAAGCCTAAACTTCAGAGCCTGTTCAGTAATTCTAAGTTAGCAAAACGAAATCTGAAGTTCTACATTCCTATAGAAGAAATAAAGCTGAAAGAACCTAATATTGCCAGCTGACTTAGGAATTATATACTTATTTTACTCTTATTTGTGCGTACAGTATGAAACCCACCCTATGTCACATATAGAATTTCAAAAGAAATTCTGATTTGATTTTCTTGAATGTAATCAGTAAATATTTCAGGTACTGTAGATTTGTTTTTTTGTTGTTTTTTTTTTGGTTATATAGACAGAGGTGTCCAACTTTGATCCTGCAGGGCCACAGTGGCTGGAGATTTTCATTATAACCATTTTCTTAAGTTAGTGACCATTTGTTGCTGCTAATTTCATTCACCCTTCGATAACCCAATTATGAGTTGCAGACCCAATGTCTATCATACAATATCTGAAAATAAAGAAAGGTCAAGGCCTTAGTAATGCCCAGGTCAGCAAAACATTTGGACAGTCTTCTAAGAAAACAGAAGGGTAACAGATTTAGAAAAGTCAGCTCTGGCAGAATGAGAGTCCTAACAAGCCATGGAATTTAAATAACAGGTTAAGTTAATCGACGTCTAATTAGCAAACTGTTTGGAGTGAAATTAGTTGGGAGTTTGGGGCAGTAACATTACGGGTTATCTTGCTTCACATCTCATTTTTGTTTGGCTGCCATTTAAGGACAAAAGAAGCAATTCAGAAGACTGAGTCTTTAAAAACACTGCAATTAAAACAAAGGTGAAATAAGTCAATTTACTTAAAAAATTGGTGCTCACAGATGAAGAAAATAACAGGAAGGAAAACCTGCAGCCACAATAGCACTCAAGGATCGGAGTTGGTGACTCCGATGTAAAGCATTAGACCAATTAATATGTTGAGATTGAATTAATTTTTGGCTTTTTTTTCTTAGCTCAAAATATACTCCATCTTCCTAAGGAAGCTGTTAATTATTTCAGCTAGAGTCTTTAACACTAGAATTACCAGAGCCTACGAAAAAACTCGTATATCCGGCCCACCTTAAATCGCTTCTTAAATCCGTTCACACCTCTCCGCCAGCATCCTTTGTCCTCTAAATGTGCTGATAAAAGACAAGCTGCCAGCAGCCGGCTATTCCATCCCCCCACTTTTGTGAAAGTGTTTATTTGATCTTTGGAACTCGGGCTTTATATATTCTATAGTTTATGCCTACTACATTTTGTAACATTTATTACTAAAATATGAAAAAGTTTCTGTTTTAACAATGTGTTTACACAGATTACTTTAGAATAATGATCTGTTATTTCCACTGTAAAACTCCACTTCACTCCCACATAATCAATCAAGGCGTGAGCTGGGAAAACTTCGCTCACATTCTAAGTCGGTGGGGGGATGGAATAGCCGGCTGCTGGCAGCTTGTCTTTTATCAGCACATTTAGAGGACAAAGGATGCTGGCGGAGAGGTGTGAACAGATTTAAGAAGCGATTTAAGGTGGGCCGGATATACGAGTTTTTTCGTAGTCTCTGGTAATTCTAGTGTTAAACATCCTCAGCCCAATTTGATGAATGCCCTATTCTAGCTAGAAGGCCCATTTCATCACAGGGTAGATGTTGTATCAAACATAGACAGGGAGTTTTTCAGACTCATATTTCCATAGTAAGATTACAATTCTCCAGAGCCTAGCACTATACAGTATATAACACTATATAGCTTTGTGTTCAAGCTGGGAAGAAACCCTGTACAGGATGATGTTCAACATGGGGCAGGTATAGCCATGCAGCCACTCTTGCTCATTTTAGACCCATTGAGAGTCAAAATGTAATCTAGGAAGATTGTTTGTGGGATGCAAGACTAAACTGGCAGAAAAACTGGAAGACCCAAATAATATGAACTGGGTAGAAAATTAGGCCAAGGGCCCTAGAGCTATGAAAACAGTTGAAAATATTTTCTTTATTTTGTAATATCCAATAATTGTATTTTATCACAGGTATATGTAAAAGCACATTTTGACTATAATCCTGGAAATGACAATTTAATTCCTTGCAAAGAAGCAGGCCTTAAATTTTCAAGAGGAGACATCATGCAAATTGTCAACCGTGAAGATTCAAATTGGTGGCAGGTTTGTATGCAGTGTTTACTGTTTTGAAGGTACTGATGTGTCTTGTTAATTTAGATAAAATAACTACATTCACATTCACACTGATGAATCCCTACTCACAAGAGTTTTCAGGATGTAGTTTCTGCTCTTTCTTTGAATATCCTTAAAGCAACCAACAATATTTTCTGCTTGAGACATACTCTGTCCAGTGTTGTGGGGCTAACATCACTAGGTAAAACGAATTTTGCTAATTTTGGTAATGAGTGCCCTTTCCAGGTTGGAGAACAGGTGCTCCTTGCATATTCCTTCAGGGTTTTCCTTTGTAATCCCAGGTTGGATGTCACAAAAATGAACTGTGACAGCTTGTAAATGAAGACTGTGATTACTGGCGTTGTTATCAACAGACTCATTTATGAATCAAATATTGCAAATATATATGACTGCAAATTACAAGCACAAAGAATGTTTGTTTTCTTTTGTGTCCACGACCATCTATCACCCAAAAGATTTAAATAATATCAGTCATTCATTTTTATTCTTCATTTTGCTTATTAGGATTTTACCATTTTTTTTTTGTAATATGATGGGTGAGATTTCAATACTGTTGAATTTCACCTCTGTGAATATTTTAATGCTAAAGACGATAACCTTGAATGCTTCACATGCCCTTAACTGCTTGACTGTGGTTCCACTGAACTCATAAGTACTTCTTAGAGAAACATAAGCATCTCTTAGCAGCCTTGTTTTGGCCACGGGTGTGTCAAGTTCTGTGCGTGAGGGAGGTTCAAGCCTGCACAGCAGAATTAGTGATTCAATAAAATAATCCTGTTTGGATTTATACCATCTTTAGCGGTTGGTGTGTACAAGTGACTGGAAAAGCAACCTGGAGCTAAATGCTCAAGAATTCACGAACACCCTTTTGGAACAATAACAGCATTTATTTCTATAGCACATTTTTCATACACAGGATATCAAAGAAATAATTTAAGCAAAGAAAAACAAAGTTAGAAAAGAATAATAATGAATAGATAAATGCAAAAAATAAATAATACATTCTTATATATGATAAATACAGGTAAAATTCTGTTACAATGAACTGCCAGGGACCTAAAAATATTTCGTTGTAACAAGATTCTGTATGTGTTGCTATAGTGTTTTCTTTAACTTGCGCTCAGGCGTTTGCAATCATTTCAATAGCTTCTTTCACGCTATTTTAATCTTCTCCTGTTCTACAAGTTACGCTGACGAAAAATTTTCTCTACTCTACTTTCTGTCATAGTTGCATAAGTTGGTTTTATTTTAGGGTGATGCTGTTTGGATATTTATTGACCGTCTGTATATATGGGCTTCATAGCCTCTCCCAATGGACACACATTGGCAGGGCACCTGGCCTTCCTCGACTCTAATGCCCATTTTAAATATTTGCCATTGCAGGCTTGCCATGTGGTTGGAGGGACAACAGGACTTATTCCAAGCCAGTTCCTGGAAGAAAAAAGAAAAGCATTTGTGCGGAGAGACTGGGATGGCTCAGGTACCGCATTACATCAAATAGCAGATATTAAATGAGTACCTGTACAGTATTGTTAATAATATTGTCTTCATATATCTTACTGTTATAATTTTTAAATGTCTAGAGTACAATAAATACAGATCCATAGCAATTATTTTGTAGATATTGAAGGAAGCACACTCTTGATTTGAAATTTACTGGCCATGGTTAGTATTTTGGCAAGCTGTTGTTCATTTTATGAGTGTCCCACAGCCTCTTATGAAGTCTTTGAATATATGAAAGCAGTATGTTTTTTGCATACTTAGCCATTTCTTTCCATGAATCTGTTATACCAGTGATTGAAATGTCTCTGATTTATTAATTCTCTGGCACATTCATTTTCCAGATGCACTTATTTCAATACATGATGGCAGGAGCTATCCCAGTACCTTCTCTTGATAGGCAGTAATTAACTTTGGACAAGCCCGTAGTCCACTATGGGGGCACACTCACTCATTCAACTTAATGTATTCACAGGGGGTTGATGTATTGTCAGCTTTTTTACATCGCTTTGAGGACAGAGAAGAAACCCCATTTAGACATGATGGGGACTTGCCATCTCCACAGACTGGAGATGTAAGGCAGCAGCATTGTGACGCCATAACCCACAGTCTCATCCCCACTCCCACACACAAGTTGATAAGACAAGACAACAAAGTAGGATAATCACTTAGGTATGTCCACACTAGTGTTTTCACATTGTTTACAAAAGGATCTCTGTCCACACTAACCCGACTGAAAATGTACTGTGTGTGATGAAATCGTTGGCATACACTGTGCATATGTAGTTTTAGATTTTTACTGAGAGTAAGCCCAAATGCCTTGTTCAGAACTAGAACTAGTAATCCTTGAAGGGGTGGTAATGCTTGGATGTATCGCAAAACTGTAGCGAACTGTAATTTATTTGTGTTTTGTGCATGTTTGTTGCATTCAGAATTCAATTTAGCTGCATACAGGTGAGCAACTTAACAAGAACTAAGAAGAGAAACTCCTCTGTGTCTGTCATAGTGGAAAATGGTTTTCTTCCATGAAGGTGACCAATCAAGTTGTGAGATGTTGTAATGAGCAGGATCCAATTAAGGAAGGGCTTAGAGTCTGCATTTTCAAAAATCAGGCTGTGTTTTCAGAAATATCTGGGTCTGAAGACTGTTTTTTAAAGTCAAAGTTTTTGAGGTTTGAAAATGCAGGGGTAGTATGAATGAAAGGTGGAAAAAAAGACCATTGTAGTTTCTAAAACAAGGTAGTGTGGACACATAGCCTTTGAGATCCTGTAGTCATTCTGGGACTTCTCATACAGTGGATAAAAATGGGTGAAAATGGATTTTTGGATCAGACTATATATTTTCCTTACTGAAGCAAATGTCCTTTGAAGGTCCCAAATTTTCATGCATCCAAAACAAACCAAAAGTGGAACAAATGCATAGTTGTATCTCTTTGAAGATGAAATAGCCCTTCACACTTCCAAACACTCCTGCAGCCTCATCCTGCTGTAAAGTTGGGACAGTTTTATGATTGTTCTTTTTTTGACCTCCCAAAACTGCATTAAATATGCTTCACTAATTATATTTAAAACTTTACGATTATATTTGGCCGTGTTATGCAATGTGTCGTTTAATTATCAAAAGATTAAAAAGCATCTGACTTTGCCAGTGCCTCTGATTCTGATGATGAACTTGAATAAAAGGTGCACGTTTTAGAAAGGACAGCTCTTTTAATTGTATGCATATTATTCCATTTCTATTCAGATATATACGTCATAAGGGATTTTAATCTACATATTTCAAAATGTCGATTTCTGAAGTATACTGCAGTCTAAAATGCTTCATGCATAAATGCAAGAGTAATGTGAATTGCAAATGTACTGTGAACATGTTTTTTCAAGTGTGAAAAATATATTGCAAAAATCAACTTCTATGCACAAAAAAGTCAATATTGAGTGTTTGCATATGGCAGCTCTTGATAACAAATCATTTTTCTCTGATCTATAGGAGTCCTCTGTGGAACTATTAGTGGCAAAAAGAAGAAAAAAATGATGTACCTCACAGCAAGGAATGCAGGTTTGTTAAACCTGTTTATCAGTGCAAGTCATTTTTTAAATTTATTTTTGTTATCATTTACAGGAAAAAAATGTAGAAGATTTATTTGTACTTAAAATTTGTGCTCAGTGCTTAAAACAGATGAGTTCTCATTTTTATTGGAGATCGGTAGAGAATTGATTTTTTTAATTCTCTTTAATTGCTTCAAATCAGAAGTACCAAAAAGTCCATTTTCAACTCACTTGTCATCTCTGCGTTCTTTAATTACAGTAAAATGGGTGTACTATAATCTAAAATGAACTGATCTCAGTTATCATGTTTTTACTTCAGAGTTTGATCGCCACGAACTACAGATTTATGAAGAGGTGGCCAAAATGCCTCCATTTCAGAGGAAAACACTAGTATTAATCGGAGCCCAGGGGGTTGGTCGGAGAAGTTTAAAAAACAGACTTATAGTACTTAATCCTTCTAAATTTGGAACAACAGTACCATGTAAGTTTTTTTTTTTTTGTATTTAAAAAATTCACTACATTTGGTAAATGAGGTATATTTTTTGAAAGAGCATACAGCTTATGGATTTTTTTTGGTTTACTCACATTTATCTGACTCCGAGGTTCTCATAATGAATAACAGTCCTTGTGGGTAAGCCCAGAAGATTAACAGGTATGGCATTATAAAATGCATGCTTCACGCCTTTCTCCATGTGCTTGTCACAGTACACAACTTCTAGTCAATAGGGTGTCAAACTGCAGTTTCCATCCATACTTCGATTATCCAGCCTGCTATATCCTAACTACAGGGTCATGGGGGATCTACTGGAGCCAATCCCAGCCAACAAAGGGCACAAGGCAGGAAACAAACCCCGGGCAGGGCTCCAGCCCACCACAGGGAACACACACACCCACACCAAGCACACACTAGGGACAATTTTTGGATCACCAGTGCACCTAACCTGCATGTCTTTGGACTGTGGGAGGAAACCAGAACACCCGGAGGAAACCCATGCAGACACGGGGAGAACATGCAAACTCCACGCAGGGAGGACCCGGGAAACAAACTCCGGTCTCCTTACTGCGAGGCAGCAGCGCTACCACTGAGCCACCATGCCGCCACTGCAGTTTCCATCACAGTTTTTTTTTTTTTTTTTTTTTTTTGGACAAACAATAACATGCTGCCTAACAGAGCGGTGCCTGTGTGAAGGATTTACAGGTACTGCAATTTCAGGCACAATCTCTGCCCTAAATTTTATTTTTTTTAATCTTTTTTAACATTCTTTTGTGTACATAAAACATGAAATATCTGAAAAATTACTTTTTTTTTTGTTTGCAAAGTCCAAAACTCTGGTTCCTAATTCCATGTAAGCTACGTTATATTAATTGTACTTGCTGGTGAGCACTCATTGGTGGTCTTCCCCTGAAACTTAAGACAATATTAAAGCTGTTTGATTTCATCAGGGTGACTCGTGATTGGGGTTCACGAAAGATTAGAGTTGCAACTGCCTCCATTTTTCTGAGATTATGTAAATGAAATCTGCAACTGAAAATCTCTTTAAAAGGTTATAGCTGTAACATAGCAAACTTGACAAATCAGGCCATTCTATCATGAGCATCAGTCTCTACACAATAGATATCCCAGATCTTCTCCCAGAAGAGCAGCATTTGTACTCTGAGGTCTTTCCATATTATTGTGAGGGAAGCCAACTGTGAGCACAGGAATGACATTTCAGCTAATTGTACTGAGATCTTATAGCCATAGAGGAGAGTAGGCATACTGATTGACAGGTAAAATAAAAGCTTTATCCAAGGATGTTCTTTGCGACTTATCAACACAGTCCGCTATGGTGTTAATAAAAACTGCTTCCCCGGCACCAATTTATAGATTAATCTCATGATCCCCTCTTCCTACACTGGTGATAAAGACACATCAGTATGGGAACTTCACTAGCAGTGAAGTTGACATCTTATAATCACTGATTCAGCAGCAATGCTCTTTGTGTCTTCATCACACAGAAAATTACAGATCGGGCATTTTAAAGGTGATCCTGCTACACTGCTGGTGTTTGTAGGAAACTGAACATGTACAAATGTTCTAGGTACAAGTTACCAAGCATGTACAGTTAGGTCCATAAATATTTGGACAGAGACAACATTTTTCTAATTTTGGTTCTGTACATTACCACAATGAATTTTAAATGAAACAACTCAGATGCAGTTGAAGTGCAGACTTTCAGCTTCAATTCAGTGGGGTGAACAAAACGATTGCATAAAAATGTGAGGCAACTAAAGCATTTTTTTAACGCAATCCCTTCATTTCAGGGGCTCAAAAGTAATTGGACAATTGACTCAAAGGCTATTTCATGGGTAGGTGTGGGCAAGTCCGTCGTTATGTCATTATCAATTAAGTAGATAAAAGGCCTGGAGTTGATTTGAGGTGTGGTGCTTGCATGTGGAAGATTTTGCTGTGAACAGACAACATGCGGTCAAAGGAGCTCTCTATGCAGGTGAAAGAAGCTGCGAAAACAGAAAAAACCCATCCGAGAAATTGCTACAATATTACGAGTGGCAAGATCTACAGTTTGGTACATCCTGAGAAAGATAGCAAGCACTGGTGAACTCAGCAACGCAAAAAGACCTGGGGCCTCATGTATAAACGGTGCGTACGCACAGAAATGTTGCGTACGAACCTTTCCACGCTCAAATCGCGATGTATAAAACCTAAACTTGGCGTAAAGCCACGCACATTTCCACGGTAACTCATACCTTGGCGTACGCAATTTCTTCGCTCGATTTTGCAGACTGGCGGCACCCAGCGTCAAAGCAGTGCTACTGTTCCTGTGTGATCACCCTTTCTTAGATCCACATCCACGGCGGCGGCTTTATCAAATACACTGAAATTAACCGCATATCGTTCATAAATTTAATGCATCTGATTGTAATTAACCTGTAACAATATAATGGTCCACAGAATGGTCAAACTACTGTTCCTGTGTGCTCATCCTTTCTTTCTTAGCTCCACATTCCTGACGCGGCTTTATAAATACACTGAAATTAACTGCATATTGTTTATTAGTGTAATGCATCTGATCGTAATTAACCTGTAGCAATATAATGGGCCAGGGAATAGCCATAGTATTCCAAATACCATAACTGCTTTAGCGTTGTTACGCTCACTGCATCTTGTTCTTCTTTTTGCTGCTCCCATTAAGGGTTGCCACTGCGGATCATCTTTTTCCATATTACTCTCACTGCACCACTCGGAGTATTTATATCACTGTATCTGAGTGTGAATCACAGCAGCA
Source organism: Erpetoichthys calabaricus (assembly GCF_900747795.2). Taxonomy (NCBI): domain Eukaryota; kingdom Metazoa; phylum Chordata; class Cladistia; order Polypteriformes; family Polypteridae; genus Erpetoichthys; species Erpetoichthys calabaricus. Next base: position 53,159,392 of record NC_041406.2, on the reverse strand, counting down.
GATGATCGGAAAGAGAATTATCGGTATACAGTTTCAAGTACACACTACCTCAACCACGGCAAAAAGCGTCAAAGCCTTTCCTGTACGGACCTCGCGTTTCAGAAACAGTTTCATCCCAAGAACTATAAACGCACTCAAATCAGTCCATCAAGTGCTCCTTGTAGAACTGTTTGTACTTATAAGTACAATCACCTCACTGTAAACTTACACTACAGTTATAATATTGCACAACCTGCACTACTTTATAAAGCGCGTATGATGACAATATCATTTTTAAGATGAAATGCAGCAAAATATGTTGCTTATAGTATACAGATAAAACTTTAACTTCATTTAAATAATCTGTATTGTTAATAATTAAACATGTGAGGACACGGTGCCGCAGCGTATAGCTAGTTCAAGGATAGCTCCTGCCTTGCGCTGTATTCTTGCTGGTGCTGACGCGACACTGGAAGGATAGACGAATAGAATAATTAAACATGTACTACGAAGATATTTCAGTGTTCCTTAAAAGTTTTGAAGAATCGGCGTTCTAAGCTTACAAATGGCTTAACGTCTATTACAGAGCTGATTGTGTGGCGATTGGAGAAAGAAAAGTATGGACAGGAATTGGAGGTTAGTACGTTTGAAAGAGACAGTACTTCTGTAATAAATTATTTCATCGAAGGTCGCACATGGCGCAGCAAGCCTCTTGCGTGAGATATGAACAATCACTGCGCCACCGTGTTCCCATGTTTAATAACATGCTTTCATTCCTATCATCATGAAAATGATATCACGTATACATCTCAGTATTTTAATTATTCAGAGAGCTGTAATATCTCGAATGTAATGGATTCTGTGTCCTGTCGGAGAAAGAGAAAGAACGGAAGCACGTAGTGATTCACACACATAGAGCACATAGAAGATCAAACACAGAACAAAGCATTTAACATGCTACTTGAGAAACTAGTAAAATAAACGATTTTAAGATGAAGTTTATGATGTTCTACTTTAATGGCAAAATAAACTACGTGATTAAAGTGGAAATTTCGAGATTAAAGTTGACATTTCGTGCTTTTTTCACACTGTGTGCCTATGTTTTTTGTTTGTACCCTAATACGCTTTCATATGACACTCAGACGGTGGGCTACGACTTGCCTTTTCACGGCGACTTTGATATGTGATTTCTTTTTTATTTCGGGCACTGTGCGACTTTGTGAATTTAATCGTTCTAGTTTTTCCGACACTCTGTCACTCGATCAACTTTCTTTTGTTGCTTATACCACTGTTTAAACCAACAAATAGTACATTTTTCCTTTGCCTCCACTTGGTATTCGCTGAAATTCTTATATTTTCCCCTGTGCTTTTCCCATTGTCTTTTCACAGAAGGCTATTTATATTGATTTGCATATTCAAAGAGGCGTAATTCTGGGAGGAGTTGGGGCGGGACAGAAGGCGCGTGCACGTGCGTTACTTTTCACGCTGATCGGGATTTATGTAGTGGAAGAACGTGAAATTTTGCTTGCGCACAGATTCCTGCATCTGGATTTTTCTGTGCGTATGCACAATCCCGCTTTTGTGCTTACGCCATGTTATAGTGTGAGTTCTACGCACGGCATTATACATGAGGCCCCTGGACTTCCACGGAAGACAATAGTGGTGGATGATCGCAGAATCATTTCCATGGTGAAGAGAAACCCCTTCACAACAGCCAACCAAGTGAACAACACTCTCCAGGGGGTAGGCATATTGATATCCAAGTCTACCATAAAGAGAAGACTGCATGAAAGTAAATACAGAGGGTGCACTGCAAGGTGCAAGCCACTCATAAGCCTCAAGAATAGAAAGGCTAGATTGGACTTTGCTAAAGAACATCTAAAAAAGCCAGCACAGTTCTGGAAAAACATTCTTTGGACAGATGAAACCAAGATCAACCTCTACCAGAATGATGGCAAGAAAAAAGTATGGAGAAGGCGTGGAACAGCTCATTATCCAAAGCATACCACATCATCTGTAAAACATGGTGGATGCAGTGTGATGGCTTGGTCGTGCATGGCTGCCAGTGGCACTGGGACACTAGTGTTTCTTGATGATGTGACACAGGACAGAAGCAGCCGAATGAATTCTGAGGTGTTCAGAGACGTACTGTCTGCTCAAATCCAGCTAAATGCAGTCAAATTGATTGGGTGGCGTTTCATGATACAGATGGACAATGACCCAAAACATACAGCCAAAGCAACGCAGGAGTTTATTAAAGCAAAGAAGTGGAAAATTGTTGAATGGCCAAGTCAGTCACCTGATCTTAACCCAATTGAGCATGCATTTCACTTGTTGAAGACTAAACGTCAGACAGAAAGGCCCACAAACAAACAGCAACTGAAAGCTGCTGCAGTAAAGGCCTGGCAGAGCATTAAAAAGGAGGAAACCCAGCATCTGGTGATGTCCATGAGTTCAAGACTTCAGGCTGTCATTGCCAGCAAAGGGTTTTCAACCAAGTATTAGAAATGAACATTTTATTTCCAGTTATTTAATTTGTCCAATTACTTTTGAGTCCCTGAAATGAAGGGATTGTGTTAAAAAAAATGCTTTAGTTGCCTCACATTTTTATGCAATCATTTTGTTCACCCCACTGAATTAAAGCTGAAAGTCTGCACTTCAACTGCATCTGAGTTGTTTCATTTAAAATTCATTGTGGTAATGTACAGAACCAAAATTTTAAAAAAAAGTTGTCTCTGTCCAAATATTTATGGACCTAACTGTAGTTAAAACCAGCTTAGTTGTCTTCAGAATATCATTTTTGTTAAAAAGATTATTGTATAGGAAATGCAAAACAAATCCTACAGACATGCAGGCAGCACACTTTTTTGCAGCGTAACGCAACTTTCTCCTTATATTCTCTCCGGTTTGTTTTTTTACATTAATCCCCCATCCTGCAATCACAGATGTCTAGTATGTTGAAACATGTGGGTCGTGGCATTGTAACAGGAGGTGAGAGCAGAGCAGAGGGTCAGGGAGAGAGATGGCTGCTGTGTAATACGATAGCTTCTGAGATGCGGAGAGAAGTTATATAAGTGTCCTTTTGTGACTTTTAGACCCCGGGTTTGCAGCCAGCCTGTCTTCGTGTGGATGAGAAGTGGAGATTAGAGAGATTCTCAGCCATCCACACATGTGACTACACCATGCACATGCAAGCCCTTTCTTGGCTGCCTTTCCTGGTGCACTAATGCTTGTAATATGGTAGCAGTTTAGTGTTTTTGATCAAATGCTAGAAAATTCTGGAAGGCAGTACACTGGAATGACTTGAGGTATACTACATGCTGCTGTCACAGAGAAAAACTCACACAGACATGGAGAGAGTGTGCAAAGTATATGAGGACTTAAACACAGGACTCTGGACATGTGAGAGGGGAACCGGCCCAGCAGCCTTCAGTGGATGAAGCTAATGTGGATGTCTGGAACAGTATGTGCTGCTCTTCATGTCAGTACATTCAAAAATGGGCATACTAACAGTCAAAGCAAATTAAACAATGAAGTTCTATCATTAAAAACTCTCGCATTAATAATTTGGGGAACAGTGTGCTTTTAGGCATTGCTTGTGCTTGTGCACAGTTGTCACATTTGTTACTTTGTATTATTTAAAAGAATATGCCATGTAATGATCCTTTCAGAAACCATTTTTCAAGTTAGTCATTGTATATTTCTTTGTTTTTATTGTTGTTTTTCCTTTTTTTTTTTTGATTACTTTAACTATTCAGTTACTTCAAGGCGACCAAGGGATGATGAAAAAGACGGCCAGGCTTACAGATTTGTATCAAGAGTGGAGATGGAAACTGACATTAAAGGTGGTCGCTACCTGGAACATGGAGAATACGAGTCAAATCTGTATGGTACCAAGATAGACTCCATTCATGAAGTCGTCAATGCAGGAAAAACCTGTATTCTAGATGTTAACCCCCAGGTAAGCAAAATTCTTGAATCAGAGATTAGGATTAGCTACATTTTAAATAAAATGACAGCGTTTGAAATGAAAATTCAATTTAATAAGAGTCCAGGAAATGAGAGGAAAACTGTATCAAGTCCATCGTAATTTCAAAAGGGTAGTTTTAAAGGAGGTACCTTTATGAATGCCATAAAACTCCTATTACTCCACATTTTTAGATTAGAGTTGATGGAATAATTATTTCTTGAATTGCCTTGAAAGCTCATGTACCTAAAGTGGTCCTATAAAATCAGTTCCTTTATTTTAATGAATCAAAAGCCAACAAGTAAACCTTAGTGAAGAAGTCGCTGGGATTTTGCATTCATTAGAGTAGAAATTTAATTTCTTTTAATTCATTCAATACCATAGATTGCAATTGCTATTTTAGAATGATTCTTTAAATAATGCAATCATTTTAAGTGCTACTAATACTACTGTTGTCTACCATGACATTTGTGGGTAGTGTCTGATGAATGCTATTTGCCATCAAGAACTATATTGGGAGAAGCAAAGTTGATTTTAGTTCCTCATACAACAAGTTTTCTGAAAGTGAAACTTGAAAGAATTAGTAGAAAAGTTCATTATGACACTATCTCATTGAGGACTTTCACAGAACAGATTATTCAGCAGAAGTGTGTCAAGAAACACTGCTGGGGCTCCTTTTATACCAACGGCAATACACCTTTATAGTACCCCACGTTGAATGTGACTGCTCCTTTATCTTAAGGCCAAGTCAGAAGTTTTCTTCTTTTTAGTTATTCTGTTATGTATTCGTTGGAGGGTGTTGACACTTGTCTTTTTATTTATTTGTTGGGCTTCTGTGAAAAGCTAGATTTCCCCATTTGGACAAATAAGTCCTACTGCATCTCCCTGTCTATCTCTCTGTCTTTGTGTTGCACTACTTTGAGTATCAAGACTAAAGCTGACAGTTGGTGACTTTTTTTTTTCTTTAAATTCCTCTACAGGCTCTGAAGATTCTGAAGACATCCGAGTTCATGCCATATGTTGTATTTATTGCTGCTCCTGAGCTGGATACACTACGCTCTATGCATAAAGCAGTTGTTGATGCAGGAATAACCACTAAGCTTTTAACAGTAAGGCAGACTTTCAGATCTTAATATTGTGCATATGGCTTTATTTGCCTACAGTAGTTATCTTTAAAGATTAGGGTATATATACAAGCATGTCTGGTGGAATTGACGTTGTATTTTGCTACTAACAGTGCTGAACTGGGGAAGGGAGGACTTAGTTAGATTTTAATATCTTATGCTTGCAGGCTGATTGTTAAAAGACTGATTGGCACCGTCTCATCTGCTTTAGATTTTATAATCTTTCCTATCTGTCTGTAGGAATTGGTTGTACTGAAAAAGACAAGACTGAGAATGGCTATGCACAGATGCTTCATGTCCGGTAACTCAGTCTGGATATGTTGCCCCCTAAGAACTTGTACTTGGTGTCTGCTTCATTATGTGGCTTTCTCGGAGTAAGAGTTGCATACTCTACCCCTGAAGTGCAAGTGGCAGAAAATTGAAAGTCGGCCATACATGGCAGCAGAAAGCAAATTGTGGGTGTATAGAAAGGATAAATTCAGGCAAAATTTAAATAAAAAGCCGCCTGGAGGAACTGCTGGGAAGACTTTTTTTTTGCCGTCTAACAAAGGGGAAGACACCAGCTTTCATCTTGGCCTGAATAGGGAGTGACCACATCACCAGTCATGAAAAATGAGCTCAATCACACAAATGGTGCACTCCTTCTACTGGAGCTATCACACAAATATCTGAAAATCTGTTTGAATGTTTTTATAGTTTGAACATAAAAAGTTGAATCAAAAGGTTCGAATTTGTCTGTTCAGCTGTTTGCTGCTCTAGCCACTACTTTGGGACTCATGCTTAAAGAGTATAATTGCAATCCTCAGAACTGTGAGAGTCGCAGCCGTGATCTGTGTGGGGTCATTGCTAGAAATGTTCTTAGTTCATATGCCAGCAGTTGGCGTAGATGAGTGTGAGCGCTCAGTTCTGACTTTTGAACCTTCTCGTAGAGAAGCGGCCCATGTTCATGATGCACTATTTATTACTTTGCGAAGATCTGTTGCATTCAGGTGCTTCATTGGTAGAATACACAAAGACGAACAGCACCTAATTAGCACAAGACACTGCAGGAAACATGTGACTACAAACAGTGATTAAACGGTTGGCGTAACAGTGTTGACTACTCACAAAGAACAAATCTGGAGTCCATTTCACTAATTCTTTGACAGAAAGCAGTAGTGTAAGATTTACATCCCTAAAAAATATAGACACTTTTGCCCTTTTTAAGTTCTTAATTCTCTTTTGTTGTTTACTTATTCATTCTCCATTATATGTAAAGTTTTCTCCCTTAATTGTATCCTGATGATGTCTATTCACAACAAGGGGAGCAGACACCAGGGCAAACAACAAAAGCTGCAGCGACTTTATAATCCTCGGGGTCGGTACCTACGGGGAGGCAAAGGGGAGATTGTCTCAGGTGGCACTTGGGAAAGACAGCTTTTTCATGCAACAATATATATGTTTTTTTAACACCATGAAATAAGAATAGGAAAAAAAGAGAGTTAAGAATAAAGCTTGAAAACTAAAATTGGTGGAATTCATACACCAATCAGACAGTCAGTCATTTGCCAACCCGCTATATCCTAACACAGGGTCCCAGGGGTCTTTCCTGCCTTGTGCCCTGTGCTGGCTGGAATTGGCTCCAGCAGACCCCCGTGACCCTGTGTTCGGATTCAGCGGGTTGGAAAATGGATGGATGGAGACCCCCGTGACCCTGTGTTAGGATATAGCGGGTTGGACGATAACTGACTGACATACACCTATGAGACAGCAAAATTAATTCAATCACTTGGAAAATGCAGTTTATTGTAGAAAAATGTAAAAGTGTTGCTCATGGGTAAGATGTACGTCAATTATAAATACAAGATGAACAACCTCTGAAAAGTACGTAGGGTTTATGTTGACACTATGTTTTCAGTTCCTATGCACTGAGCAGAAGCAATTAAAAAGGCAAATAAAATGTTAGTTTATTTTGTTAAATCTGTTGAATATAAATCAAGTTACGTTATGCTTAGACTATTTAACTTATTTGAGAGGCCTTCTCTGTCTCTGGATTACTGGAAACAAGTTCTGGCCAACACACTATAAGAAAGACATAACAACACTTGAAGCTGTGGAGACAAGAGCAATGAAGTGCATCTCAGGACTTACAAACATGTTGTACTTTGACAGCCTCCGAGAATTTAACCTGTTTAGTCATAAACAGAGGAGATTGTGTGGAGACGTCATCCAGGGCTTCAAAATTCCCAAAAGCATTGATAAAGTAGATAAAGCTGATTCTTTCAGCTAAACAGTGAATCACTTACTCGAGGACATCACTGGAAATTAAGGGGAAGTGGATTTAGGATTCAAGCCAGGAAGGACTTATTTACTCAAAGAGTTGTGGGACTTTGGAACAAACTACTGAGACATGGAGTTGAAGAAGACAACTTTACAACCTTTAAGAAAAATGTGGATGAGAGATTGGGATAGCTACACTATTAGCTAAACAAAGACGCTTAACAGACTGAATGGTCTTCTCTATGTCAAATATCTTATGTTCTTATTACATTCATATCAGTTCCTTATTTATATGCTACCATTAAAAACGGTGATAAATATTTTCATTACACAAGTTTCAAATTTTGCTTAATGCCAGTTACACGACCCCGCCACACTCACACTGCCAGCTTCCATGAACCAAAATGTCGCATGTGCATTTCAGAGCTACATAGTATCAGTGCATGACGCTGGCATTCAGTTATCAGATTTTCAGATATCATGTTGTATACATGCTTATATTAATTATGTCACTTTGTACAATTTTGTTAATTTTGGGAATGTTATTAAAGTGTCAGTAACATGTACGATGATGTCTGTTAGTGTCTCAACTTACTTATAAAAGGCAGGACAGTTAGAAGCTGACAAGGCATCTAGAGAAGTGTGCAGGAGCAGTGAGACTGGTGAGGTTTGTTAAGCATTCAATTTTGCAATATTTGTTTAGTGGGATCAAACAGGAACAGTGGGCTGTATTGCTTTAAGTCTAATATTTTTTCATTCTTTCACATATTTTCCAAAAATAATATTTATGTAATTGTCGTCGTTGTTTTGAGAGGACTTATTGCATTGTTAAGCCTGTGATTGTGCGAGAAATCATTGTGTCGTCTCAGGATTCGTAAGGTTTTATGTAGTGTGGCATGAAAAATGTGCCTTGCCTTAGGCGTTGTTACTTACTGTGTCAGACCCACTAGTAAATAACCAGAATAACCAGGAAGAGTGGAATAAAATAGGATAATGATTAAGAAAACACACACAACTGCTTTCTGTGCTCCAATAAAATTTAGCAAACTCAGATTTGGAATTTCTCATGTCAGGCCTTTTCATCATTCTTTGTCATTTGTTCTGGTGTCTACTTCGTTCTTTAATAATTGTTGTCATTATTAGGATAAAATTAAGGGAAGAAAAGGTGAAATTACAGGAAAATGACGAAAGAGAGTTAACCACTATGGCAAATATACAACTATTTTAAAATGTGTTTATAAATGTAAGTCTCGCACAACTGCACTTTTCTAAATGCAGAAGAGCAAAAGATAAAGAAGACAAGGAAGGTAATCAATGAGACCAGCCAGAGGTGAAATGACTGCAGTCACCTGGGACCGCCAGAACCAACATTGCACATCACTGGCCTGGTTCTTTTATTTTGAGTGACGCTGGAAAAGCAAAATTAGAGGCAATTGTGCAGCACCCAAATCTTTGCTGGTGTGGCCTTCAAAGCAATCCGTAAAAGGGACTAATAAAATGTTGCTCCTCCATGAAGACAAAATTGAAATCAAAGCCGACCATTATTACCGTTGATCCAGTTGTTCATTCAGTCATTTTCCTAACCCTGCTTATCCACGGCAGGGTCGTGAGGCAGCTGGAGCCTATCCCAGCATTCATAGGGCTTAAGGCAGGAATAAGCTGGCAGTCCATCACAGACCATTATTACCAATTTTGTGCAATTATAGCAATAGTTCAGAAATAAAAGTGCATGTTTTGTGCATGCATTGAGAGTGTAATGACTTGAACAGTCACTTAGTGCTTAATCATTTTAACTTTTAGTGTCTAGTGGCTTGCAAAGTCAGTTGAATAAAAGAATAGCACTACTAGTGAGATGAATCCGTCACGTTCCTTCTGTAAAGGTAATGCATCTATGGTTGGGGCAGCTAAGAACTGAGACAAAGTGGTTACCTACCTGTGCCTCATTTACAGTTCCAAAATAAAATGTTCAAGTGTAGTTTTCAGACCATGATGACACGCTCTGGTGGCTTAGCTTCTAATGCAGCTTTGAAATGGAAGCCCAAGGCAGAATATTGATAGTCTGTAATGATATGTCATTGGTAAAAACGGATGGGCAACACACCATATTTTCGTATTTGTTTAGTTTTCAAACCACGGCAACTAAAATAGAAAAAGAACAGGAAACACATGTGCCATATGTTTGAATACCATGGGAGCGACTGAGATTTAGCCTGCCATAGCAAACGGTATACAGTAATTAATGTCAAAGTGAGTACAGTGCAGCCAGCCTTGTTACGTACGTGTGTGAGACGCCTTGAAAACGAAACATCAAAGGCAGAGTTTACAGAAATTCTAAAGTAACAGATGGGAAGCCGGAGTCTGCCGGTCTTGTTTTATTCAATGTTACCTTTCATTAAGTTGTTTTCTGATGCATAAATCTCAGAACAACTGTGAAGTGACACTTTGAATAACGTGATTTAAAAATGTCTTGTTATACTTTTAACGAGTTTTGGAAAAGTTAGCATCTTGAATAATGTCATTGGTTATCTAGCCCTGACATTGTGCTTGGAGTCTGATTTTAATAGTACTAATTAAGCATGAATTATTTTTCCATTATAGAATAGAAAATTTCAAAGAGAAAATGTATGCATATTACCATAAATTTAGCAATCTTTAATGATCATATAGCATTCTCTTTAAAACCAATGCTGAAATCTCCACAAGTAATTTGAAAAGTTCCATACTCTATGTGTTAATTAAGAAATTTCTAAGTATTATATCATATTTGAATGGTTATAAATCTAACATCTGTCTTTAATAAAAGTTCTTGTATTTGTGCACCATATCAGCCTGTACTCTTAACAAAAGGACTCACTGTTGGTGTTGGCTGCCAAAAACACCATTAGTGAACTCCCAGTTGAAAACTATTCTTATTGTCCAGCATATCCCAGATAGTTCCAGTTCAGTATGTTTTTGTATGTCACTCTTCATGTTTTTGTCAAGAAAGGACATAAGTTTCTGATGTAATGGGACTGAGTGGTGACCAATGCTGTACAGTAGGAAACAATGTGAAACATCCAATGAAAATGCTCATGTCATCCAGTCATATGCTCAGAATGGATAGATAGATAGATAGATAGATAGATAGATAGATAGATAGATAGATAGATAGATAGATAGATAGATAGATAGATAGATAGATAGATACTTTATTAATCCCAATGGGAAATGTGCAAGATTCTTGTGTTTGTTTTTTTTGCTAAAATACTGTTAAATAAGTAATTCCAGAAGAGGAAAGTAGTCTACAAACAGTAGGCTGTTTTCATGGGATCGAGCTTTTGAGCTGAAAACAGGACTCTTGACCAATGAATGAGGTGGAGTGAGGGATGGTTTTTCAACTCAATAGCGTGACCCCGTGTGAATGAACATTTTATATAATTTGCAATTTTCCAACATAGGAAGGGACCCTAAGGTGACCAATCAGAAACGTTTGTTGTTTCCTCCATAAAAATATGAGGTTTAAAAGTTTTTTCCGCCACCACTACAAACAATATGGTGAGAGTAAAATATAAAAAAATGTGAATCTCTGAAAAAACTTTGCCAGTACTGATTTTTGGGAGCCAGCACCGACACAGAGTTCTTGATTAATAGTACAGGTCAATATGGAGTACCAATACAAGCACTTTTATTGAAAAGAAAAAAAAAACTATAGTAGATATACAAGAAAGGAAAAAATACTTTATATATTTTTTTCAAAGAAAACCGACTGAATCAGAACAAAAAGCAAAGATCACAAAAATAATCATCTTTTTTGTGATTGTGCAATGCTGTGAAGTTTTTTGTTCATAGACCTTACTGCGTCTACTGATCACTGAGGAGGCCCGATACTGAAGTTATAAGTTCTGCCAAGCTGCTGTCCATCATGCATTTTGTAAGGTGCCACTAATCTTCAGAGGGGACAGACACTCAATGCAGACACAACAGTCTTATACTAGACTCAAGTTTTTATCATATTTTTCCCCCCACTTGAAATTTGTACAGACTTCTTAACTGCATGTGCATTTATGTGAATTGTTTGGAAAGAAGAAAAAGACAGTTTTGTTTTTCTCTTTCTTTTAGGACATGGACTTGAAAAAGACAGTTGACGAGAGTGCTCGGATTCAGAGAGCGTACAGCCACTACTTTGATCTGACCATTGTAAATGACAATCTAGACAAAGCTTTTGAAAAACTCCAAATGGCAGTGGATAAGCTCTGTACAGAACCGCAGTGGGTGCCGGTCAACTGGGTCTATTGAACTTGTAACTGAACTGGAAGGAAACGCATGTGGACACACAAACCGGGGAGACCTGTGCCGACCAAGTCTTCATTGGGTATCCCATTCAACTACAGTACGTTCACTTTTTATAACAAAATTCTAGGGAAAGTGTACTTAATTTATTTTAATTTTATACATTTTTACAAAGCTCTTTTTATTCATATCATCCTAAACTTCAAGAATTCAACAGAAATGGGTGCATTTTTTTCTGTTCTTATTTGTTCCTGCACCTTGTGTGGCATTTTCAGCTAAAGATGTGAGAAAAAAGCAGACCTTTGAATCTCGTTCTTCACCCGTAAATCATGTCAGATGTAATCAGGAACATTTTTTTTTTTTATAAGAAGGAAACTGTATGCTTCAGCTGGGATCTTTTACTTTAGAGCAATATGACATTTATTTGAATTTCCACTCTGTCTGAAAATGAACTTCCAGTGATACTCCACAGTCTGTGTTTTTGTTAAAAAAAAAAAAAGAAGACAAACAGGGTGCATTCAAATATGAAAATCTCTTGTTCTAAGATGATTCAATTATGAAATGCCGATTGTTAATATAGATGCTGCATGGAGACTGAGGGTCCAAAACAGACAATTGTATGTTTTCAAAAAAAGGCATGCACTTCTGCACGTGTTCAGCATTGCCAAAAACAAATTGGAATACAAAGCTGGAACCTGGTGTTCAAAGTATTTCTGCAAGGGAAGAAGAATTAAGAGAGCTCAGTATTTGAAAGCACCTCATGTGCAGTATTAATGTGGCCAGTCTTTAAATTCTGTTTATATCCTAATAATATGGAGAAATAGAGACCTGAAGAGTAGCTTTATGTGAAAGAGTTCATCTATACACTCGTAAATATATATAGTATATAAATATAAACATATAAAATGTATAAATGTGTACGCATTTCCCTGTACTCTTAGAGTAAATTCCGAACAGCAGAAGGGTTAGTAGTATGCGGTAGGTTTTAACGTGTGTATTCACTTACTGTCACTTTCTCATTTGTATCTGCAACCCACAAATCCTGTTTGCTGCCAGTTTTAATTCACTTTGTATCACAGCTCACTCACACATCCTTTTCTTTTGCTCAAAAGGGTTTATATCTTACATGAAATGATACTTGTGCAGGGGTCTAAAACACAAGGGGTCAAAGAGGGGAGTAGGGTCAGTGATCCACAGTGACTCTGGAGGGCCTGCAGCTCTGAGGTTGATACGCACTTTAGAGAGGCCCTCTTGGGCTTCACACAGACATAAACAATTTATAGCACCATTTGTCACTACTTGTCTACGTAATGCAGATATCATTATTTTTATTCAGTTTATATTAAAAAAAATACCATAAAACTGAAGACTTCCCAAGCAAATGTTTTCATCTCTTCAGAATGCACACCCTAACTGTAACTCTACAAACGTGTAGATGATTGTTTCCCAACTATTTTTCTCTGGTGGCACACTTTTTTTTTTTTTTAACCCAAACCATCCCAAGACACACCACCGTTCTTCTAACCTCATACACATGCCCAGCTGTCTGAAGGGGCAGGACTGTGGGAGAAGCCGGTAAAAAGGGCAGCCCGGATATCAGCGTTCCCAGACACAGTACTTTGGTGGCATCTCCCAGCTGCTTCGTCCCATTGCCTGTCCCTCTCTGCCTCATAGGCAACACGTATGCCCACAATAAGACTTGCTGGTGACCACACACTCTGGCGGATGGACTCCAGCAGTCCGCAGACGTGTCTGAAAAGTGTTCCAAGTGCTGTGTCTGCAACGTAGTGATGGTAGAACTGCTTTTATGCCAGCTTCTCCAGGTGGTCCTGTACTCCTCAGACAGGTCTGGACCACCTGCGGAGCTTGTCCCTCTCAGGTTCACACCCAGGTGTGCTACACTATTATTTCCACAGCACACTTGGGTAGCTCTCATGGCGCACCACTGTGCCACAGCACACTGGTTGGAAATCGCTGGTGTAGATGATACGCCAAAAGAAAGATTTATCCATCCGTCCATTATCCAACCCGCTATATCCTAACACAGGGTCACGGGGGTCTGCTGGAGCCAATCCCAGCCAACACAAGGCGCAAGGCAGGAAACAAACCCCGGGCAGGGCGCCAGCCCACCACAGAAAATAAAGATTTATGCGATAGATAATAAGGTGATCAACTTTTAAACTGAAATGCTTGTGACATTACTGTTAATACTAAAGAGAGGTAAAGGTCATTACATTCTGGACATTAGAAGTTCCAGATATTACAAACACTAGTGCCAGCTTGTGTGTTATCATGAGGGCCATCACTCCTGCATAGCAACCAGAAGAAACGTCACAATGGCTTTCGGAAGTCTAAGGGAGAAGGCGACGTCCATTTTTAGACAAAAGCTGCTCTTACATCATCATAACAGAAATCAGGTTTGGAAATAATGGAGGTGGCATGCCAGCTTGAGCCTAGGGGGGGCTGGATGGGGGACGGGAGGGGGTCACAGATTAAGAAAAAAAGAATACATGGTAAAACATTGCTTAAAACTTAATTTGTATTCTGTTCATTTTCTCCAGGCAAACAATTCCCATATTTAATTTGCTGATCAAAAGCGTATTTTATTTAGATATAAAATTGTATCAATTTAGAACAATTCAATTTAACTGTACAGGTAGTTTTGATTTCTTCATCAGGATGATATTCAGTTTAATATTGGCTCTCAGCATTGCGTGTATGGGTAGGATGTTTTAATATGGCGACAAACTTCACTGTTGACTTTCATCATCAAAGCAGGTGCTTGAGAATGAAGTGACATTATAATTCTCTTAGGAAGCAACAGCCCATCTGGCCAGAGGCACCAGCTCGGGCCACACTTGCACACATTCTCACACCCTGCCAATTTAAGTTGCCCATTAAACTACATGTACCCTTTTTGGGTCCCACAGACAGCCCACCTGGAAAATGTTTCAGTCGTCTCACTCCATAGTGCTAATGCTCTGCTAGTTTGTGTGCCAGTGGGCACTCAAAGGCTCCTGCCCACGTTTTCTGTTCATGTTTTTCTTGGACGATTTGTTTTTCAGTTCCTTTAATAATAATAATAATTTTTTGCATTTATATAGCGCTTTTCTCACTACTCAAAGCGCTTAGCAATTGCAGGTTAAGGGCCTTGCTTAAGGGCCCAACAGAGCAGAGTCCCTTTTGGCATTTACGGGATTCGAACCGGCAACCTTCCGATTGCCAGTGCAGATCCCTAGCCTCAGAGCCACCACTCCGCCTATAAAGAGTTTGAAATGGCCCGTACGGGGATCGAACCCGCGACCTTGGCGTTATCAGCACTCAGTCACAGTGGCTTGGACATCAGTGTGATGATTCCATGCATACGTGCTTCATTTTCATATCTAGTGTCATGCCACAGTAAATCTGATGTTTTTCTCGTGGCTGTCAATTTCATTCTTATTTGGAACTTTTACATTCAAATTGGCATCACTTTCACAATTCTGTTATTTCATTTGCAAGTACCTTCATTACATAATCACAGAAGGAAGGGGTGGTAATTGTGGAATACAATTTATGCCAAAATTAAATAAATAAAACGCAGTTATGAAGTTGTTAGTCACATAAAAAAGTTTGACAATATATTGTATCTAAATGAGTCAAAAACTGTGCAAAAACAAGCACATAATTAAATAAAAACCACCTAAATATTATGGATTATAAAGTTATTTTATTTGGGTTCAGTAATGTAGTTGCCTTACCTTTAATTTTTGTTCTTTATATTCTAAAATGACCTTGTCAGTCAAGACACAGACCAACAGGCTGAACCTGCTCCTCTTGGTCTGTCACTAGCGATCAATTCTTGAGTCTGACTGTAGGCGGCACGCTAAGAGTTGACTTGTCCGGTAGATGAAATCCAAAGAGATCATCTAACACACAGTGCTATCTTGATATGAGCTGACAGTGTCCTCGGACATAGAAGTGCTCTTCAAAATGTTGATAAAGAACTTGGTAGTAGCTCAAGACTGACCGAGCACACTGTGAAGAAATCCCATTGGCACAAATTAATGCTGAATGTCTACAACTGGAAATCTCAGGTGACCTTCTAGACATGGCAGCCACTGTGCTCAGTTGATCTTAAACTACTGAGAACTGCCTCGTCAATGTGAATATTTTAAAGGACGCTTATCCGTCTTGAGTATTAGAACTGTATTGTATATTTGTCGTAAAATAATGTCGTATTGTGGCCGACAGTCTGCTCTTCAGATAGGTGAGGCTAAGTGCTTAAGTGACTGTGTGCTGTTAGAGACAGGGAGTCCCTGCGTTCCCCGAGCCTTGAGAACATTCAAGAAGACTTGTGGGGACGTTCAGAGACGGGCTACTATGCAGGGTTTGTGGTGGTGTTCTTGGTGGACCATGGAAAGTCAGATGGAGTGAGTGTGCCAGTGACGATGAGAAGAGGTGATCGCTGATCCATTAAGGAGGAAGAAAGGCGCGTGAGACTAGCAGCGTCTCGCCCTCGGTGCATATTTGTTGTTTTATGAGGTTTTCATTGTGGATTATAATAGCATCACTAGGCTGTTAGGCCCATAAAGTACAGTTTGCTATCATTTAATAAATGTGCCCATTGCTTTCTTTAATTACAATACGAGGGGGTACCCAAAAATAACCGGAATTGGAAAAAAAAATTGTTTTAATAATTTTTACTTACTGAAACTTTAGTCTTCCTCAAAGTGCTCTCCATGTGAATGAATGCACTTGTCCCAACGGTTTTCCCACTGGTAGAAACGTTTTTGGAATCGCTGAAGAGGATCGTTGTCCGAGGCCTGCAGCGATTTTTCTTTGACTTCCTCCACGGAACAAAAACACTTTCCTTTGAGTTCTTTTTTCATATGCGAGAACAAGAAAAAGTCGCACGGAGCAACATCAGGCGAGTAGGAAAGGTGGCAAGAACTCCAAGACACACAAGTCAATTCAGAAATCTGTTCAATAGTCCGACGATGATTTTCGTAAATTTCATTGCAAACTTTTTCAAGATCGTCACTCCTAATTGTGGAAGGTCGGCCAGATCTTGGTTGGTTTTCAAGTGACTTTTTCCCCTCATTTGAAAAGAGAAAACCACCCGTAGACCTGGGTTTTACTTGAAGCTTCCTCTTTAATAGCAGTGTCAAGCATCACTACAGTTTCAGCAGCTGTTTTCCCAAAGAGAAAGGAAAATTTAACGCAGACTCGCTGTTGTTTATGATCACCCATCACAAAAATTGCAGAACACGTTTAAGAAGCACCAAGAAAAACGGACACAGGATGCCATATGAACAATATGGAGAAACGCCACTGGGCAGACTGCCACAGAATCCTGTAAGTATGCTACACCTAGCGGCGAAATTCGCAACTAAGTCTAGAGTGTGCGACAGGTACAGGTTACAGTTGTTTTTGGGTACCCCCTTTTATATACAGTGATCTCTTGTTGGCAAAAATTGCTGGAGTTGGCAAGTAGTAGGATGAAGTAATTGAATAAGGCGCTAGGTATATTGTGTCTACAAATGTGGTTAGTCAGTCCACTGAGTTTTATTGTGCCAAGCTGATCGAGTGTGTGTTTCTGGCATTTTTTCTCCAGTTGTGTGGGTGACCTTGGCAATTTTTTTCTTCCTTCCTCAAGTCATCAGGGCAGATTTTCAAGAGGCACTGATGATCACGTTTTCTGACGTTTTCTGACATTGACGGAGTTGTTCATAAAGAGTTTGTCGCCCCTGAACAAGACTTTTAATCGGTGCCATTACATTGAATTGTTGAGGTGTCTTCGGGAAAGCATCAGAAAAAAACAAACATCCAGAGAAGTGGCGCACACAAGACTGGGATCTGCAACGTGACAACGCACCTTCACACACCGTGTTGTCACGTTGATCAAAAACAATGCGATTGCTGCTTCACACCCCCATATTCGCCAGATCTCACTTCTTGAGATTTCTTTTTGTTCACGAAATTAAAATTGGGGCGGCACAGTGGCGCAGTGGGTAGCGCTGCTGCCTCGCAGTTGGGAGACCTGGGGACCCGGGTTCACTTCCCGGGTCCTCCCTGCGTGGAGTTTGCATGTTCTCCCCGTGTTTGCGTGGGTTTCCTCCCACAGTCCAAAGACTTGCAGGTTAGGTGGATTGGCGATTCTAAATTGGCCCTAGTGTGTGCTTGGTGTGTGTGTGTGTTTGTGTGAGTCCTGTGGTGGGTTGGCACCCTGCCCAGGATTGGTTCCTGCCTAGTGCCCTGTGTTAGCTGGGATTGGCTCCAGCAGACCCCCGTGACCCTGTGTTCGGATTCAGCAGGTTGGAAAATGGATGGATGAAATTAAAATTGAGACTAAGATGATTTGCTACTGTGAGAGAAATACAGGAAAAAAACACAGGAGCTTCTAGACATGGTAAGAAAAGATGAGTACAGGAACAGGGGACGGGGTATTACATCTGAAGGAGACGATTTTGAAGGTGACTAAAAGAGAATTGGTGTAAGCTTTACAGTTAAGTTTCTTTTTTCTTTTGGGGCCTGAGTTGCCTCGAAAGCTTGCTTATTGTAATCTTGTTAGTTAGCCAGTAAAAGGTGTCATTTTGCTTGGCTTTTCTCTGGAACCCCCCCTTATAGTTCATCTGCAAAACTGACTGCTGCAACTCTTAACTGCTTTAATGTTTTTGCCAGTATGAATGTAAGAAAAGTCGCACTGAAGACCTTTGGTATGCTGCTGCCTACAGTCAGGCCAAAGCATTCAGCAGGAAATGATTAACCAACAGGCAAAAGTTCAGCCAAGCAAAGAGGCATCTGGGATAAACGGTGTGGACATCACAGTAGCGTCCTCTTGTTAAATACAAGTGCTCAGTAATAATGGGGTCATTAACGCTGCAGCATTTCAATCGAAGATGATTACATTGCTGAACCAAAATAAAATGCTGACCTTATATTTCTTAATAATTAGATGACTTTTATATAATTGTTTTTTTTTTTAAACCATTGAAATATATTACTGTATTTTTTTAATGTGATTGTTTCGTAATTGTCATTTTGTTTCTTTCATTTTGGCACCAATAATATTCCACAGAATACACAACGCTTCTATCTTCAGACCTCTATATGAGATTGACTGATTTTAAATTGAAAGAACTGAAATGGATGATGGGACACAGCAGACATCTGCTCCAGCGTCACCTCCCTTTGCAGTCACTTCAGTGATCTTTGTGAGTCAAGTGTCCGCAGGTGTCTCTCGCCAGTGCCATCAGCAATCTTTCATAACACCCCCCTCGCCCACCCCCACAGTGGAGCTCACTGCCTGCTTGTGTATAAAGGTGGTCTGAATTTTGGTGAATTTAAACTCCCTGCATCTCCAGTAGAAATCGACAAAGGATTGTTTTATTTTCTCTTATTAGATGGTTGACACTTCCACTGGCCAGCAGGTTGCTTTTGAATTACAACAAAACATTCCCAAACCCGCCTGATGAAATGAAGGGCTGCTGGGGCAGGAGTCTATCCCAACAACATAGAGTACATGGCAGGGACCAACCCCAGACCAGGTGCCAGTCTAACGCTATGCCCACCCACATTGGCACTCACTCAGGGAGAATTTAGAATCTGCAGTTAACAAAAATTCACATCTTTTGGTGTGTCACCATTCCACCCCTCGTGCCACTCCTGGAAAACGGAGTACAGATATCATTGCGTTGATTTAATAACGGACACTCAGCAAATTTATACTAGCGATGGGCCAGACAGGAATGTTTCAGTTCACATACAGTATCACAAAACTGACATGTCCATACTTACCCGAGTCCTTTACATATTTTCCACATAAAGACGCACTCATTGTACGGCTTACTGTGTTTTTCTGCACATGAAAACTGACTACAGGGAAAGTGGCACTGCCCAACGCCCCGACTCTCTGCCATTACTTAGCAATTGTCATATTCCAAGTTAAGGATACACACACTTGTACTTGTGCGGATTACGCTCTAGCGATCGTTATTGAAATATTAAATGATGTTTGCACAATTAACGTGTGAAAATGTTTCCAGACAGGAACTAAACTGTTCTTCTTGTGCACAAAATTTCACTGGAAGCAAAACGCGGTTTATTTCACAAATTTTTTTTTGCAAAGTGAAGCACTGAGTTTTGCTGTAATTTCAATTTTGCGCAAAGTGATTTGATTATCAACATTTGTCACCAACTGGTGAAATGCAGAGAGTCAGCAGTGCCATTTGTTCACCAGGCTTACTGGAGGAGACGTGTGCTTTTGAAAAACTCAGGTGGAATGTGCAGTGCGGCCAGTAAATTTTAAAGTTTAAAGACCACGTTTAGCTTTTATAACATTTAGTCTCATACTACCGTGATAAACAACTGTGTATCCTGCAGTTTCGTAACATCCCAAAAACAAACGCTGCAAGTTCCGTCTGTCTTGCCGAGATATGGCAGCCGTGCTCCGTAACCCCCCGTGACTTGGTGCAGCCCTGATTGTGGAGCGTCCATAGCAGGCCCATCCACAGTATAAAATGGTTATCCTGTAGGTCACTTCAGATCCTGAAAATGCAAGAGCAATTGTGTATATTTTAATTTTTTTTTAATGTTTTCTCATATTTATGCATGTCGCCATATTCAGAGTATTCACTGTTGTGTTATTGTCTTAATGCTTTTGAAGAAAGATTTTCATACTTGTTGGTCTCTCCATTTTTTACAACACATTCCATACCAAGGTGCAGTTCAGGAACTGGAAAGAAGGGTAAGTCTTAAAAGTTTAGTCTTCGTAACATTCAGAAAATAAAACTCAAAATGACCACTACACATTTTCTACAAACAAACGCTAGCAGTTTATTTGTCCGTAATGAATTTAAGTAAGGGAACAAATACTAAAAAGCTTTTGCATATCGATGAGTATGTTTTGTGTTGTATGGATCTACATGCTGATTCCTTTTAACTGTCAGATGGTGCAGAGAGTTGGAAACAGCCTTGGACATGTTTACATGTGCTCTGACTTCGTCTGGTTGTCTTCTACTGCTTTCTGTTGGTCTCTCATCATTTTCTATAAACCGTAGAAAATGCGCAAAACTGACAGATCACAGGTTTAATAACTGCTCACTGTGCCAAACCAAGTAGACTTGTGCTTTTCATTCAGCCGTTTGGCTAGAGTACCTTTCTTCAACATCTGACACAACCATCTCAAATAAAAAGATGTAATTTGGAAAAAATCTTATATTGTCTTTTTTTGTGTGTGCATAAAATGAATCCTTCATGTTTTCTGTGCATTTTCTCCCTCTCTGCTTGGGTTTTTTAAGCATTTCTTAGGCTACTAGATATGAACATTTAAAGATTTGGGAGTTTTCTTGTGGATGTTTGCCCAGAAGATACACACAGCACGGTGTTTGACGTTATGCTAACGGACATCCAGTTTATTTCTCTACTAATCCAATATGCTACCGTTGTGTTTAAAATCCACTTGGATAGTTTGGATTCAGTTTAATGAAACCCAGCACTGACCTGTCCAGCATGGTTTACCGATCCATTCCAAGGCCAATGACCAGCTAAACGGTTCATTTTATGAAAGACGAACATACGGAGTCCTTCAACATTTGTAGAGTTAAGCAGTTTAGTTCGTTTGACTGCGACAGAAGATGAAAGACTGTCTGAGTTGTAATGGGTTCATTTATCTGAAGCTCCAACACTCAGAAAAAGCAATTTGGATTTCCTACAGGCTGTGAAGTTTAGCTGGGCCAGCATTCATTGGTTTGTTAAATGCTGCTGACTAGCTATCCAAACCTCGGTGGGAAAATACTGTAAGCTGCCATTAACCTCCTTAGCATTATGTTTACCCCCAAAAAATGAAACAAAAATGTTGAATTTTCTTAACAAGAAAAAATGTTATTACTTGTAACAGAAACCTGTAAATACCAAAACATGAACATAAATACTGAAGGAAATGAACGTCTGGTGTCCACCACTGTACTGATGCAGATTTAGTAAAGGGTGGCGCAGGGAAGTGGGAAATTTTTAATTGATGTTAAATGGTTGAATAAACACGTTACAAAATACATTTAATGATGAAATGTACTGTACAGGATATGCAGTTAATGACAGTAATCACTATTCATTGTATGTTTGGAAGGAAACATCATGAAGGTGTCCATTTCTCCGTACACATTCTGACAGCCTGTTGTGGAAATTCTGCATTGCTTGATGCCATTGATTTCCTCTTCAGTCCTCCTTTCTAGTTCAGCAATGGTTGCAGGTCGTGTGCGGTACACTTGGCTTTTAAGATGTCCCCACAGAAAAAAATCACAAACAGTGAGATCTGGGGATTTCAAGACACCACGGAATGCCACCGTTGCTTGAAATGACGCGCTTTACAAACAATCGTCGAATAGCTGCCATCGACTGTAGCGCAGGATCAGAAGTGGCTCCACCTGGGGACTTTTTTTTAAGGCTGAACCCATTTCTTTGAAATTACACACCCATGTTGTAATCGCATGAGCAGATGGGATATGATCATGACGTCCTAACTGGTAATGACGCTGAAATTCCCTTTGCGCAGCTGTCACACTATCACCATTCTTATTGAAGGCTTTCACAGCAAATGCTCATTGCGCACCTCTCCACTGCTCCATTATATTCAATGGCAAGGGGTTCGAAATGAGGTTGTTTTCGTCCCAAACTACTGCCGACGCCCCAGGGTCGCCAACATGTAGTTCCAAAATATCCCATTTCCCTGCGCCACCCTGTACACGTCCTTCATGTGACATGTTTTGAAAGAGTCGCCAATGCACAGCCCAACGTCACAATCGAGACTGTACCAGCATGTTTTCCTGTGTACTTTTCTTATACTTTTTTCGGGTTGCTTATACTTGAGAGGGTAGAATGTCACTGCCTGATCTGCACAATGGACGCCACCTATTGTGTTATTATAGGCTGCCAAAGCACAAGGCTTAGTGACTTCCACATTCCTCCTGACACGAACATTGGCGGTGGACGCTTTGTGAACGGTGCTCAGGAGGTTAACGTCTTTCTTGTCCTTCCATTTGATCATAATCTCCTTGCCTTTCTGTCACGCAGCTACTATCGCACCATGAGGAAACTTCATGCAACTAAATTTACTGGGCATATCACGGCGGCTCAATGGCACAGCGCTGTAGGCATCACTTTCACTATTGTAATCACTCGCTTCAAGCAACAGTTCAGTCTCAGTTTGAGCCAAACTGCCTTTATATAAGGCTTTTCATTGGCAGCTCCAGCAGATTCATGAATATTAGTAAGTTACTTTAGTGTTATCATAAAGTGCCAGAAAGCATACAAATGTTCATGTTTTGGTTTTTTTTTTACAGCATGATGTTATTTCCCCCACTAGATGGCAGCAAAATATGATCCCAAGTGTTATTTGTGCTTAGCACTGTAAAGCGGATCGTTAAACGTCACCCAGAGTCTGACTCTGGTTTAACGGTAATTGTATAGACTTCCGAGTCACACTCGAGGTTAACGCATTTCATTTGCTTCACTAAGCTGCGTCATTTTCAGCCATTTTTTAACACCTGAGATAAGAATCGGGTCTCAAATTGAATTCCAGGTTTGGTTGGTACAGTAAGTCGCACTTCCTTCTTAGGTTTGCTTTATCTAAGGGGATGCTTGGTGAAGACCTTCCTGGTCTGGTTTTTGACTGAGGACGCTGAGCTCCAGTTTCCCATGAATCTGCGCTGGATTTAACTGGTAAGTAATCACATGAACTATCAAGGGATATAAGAAAGAATCATTTGTAGAAGTGCACCAACTTTCAAGATATTCAGCATCTCCATTGAGATTTAAAAAGAAAACAAGCTATATTGTGCGATGAGAGATGCTGTTTGCAACATTTCAAAAACATTTAGAAAATAATTTTCCAGTCACTCATTCCCTTTCTTAATTTTAGTAATACTGTGTTTTGTAAAAAAAAAAAAAAAAAATGTTATCACGTGCCCTGAGCTTAAGCCACACTAGTTAGGTATTTGACCTGCTGTTTTTAAGCAAGGAGCTGTGTGAAGTGGAATGAATTTGTTCTTGTTTGAGTCTTTCAGATGTTTGCGTGAGACTTCAGCTCCTGGCACTCAGTACAGCCAGGCCATCGAGAACTAAACACAGAAGGAACGGAAGATGTCCTGGCTGCTGTCCTGCTGTTGCCTTTATGGTAGAGTCGGCTGCTTGTAGATTGATGTTTGATGAGGCGAAGAGGCTTTGAGCTTTGAGGAATGTCTTCTCGCTGGCAAGGCATGACAGGGACTCCTCATCCAGCGAGGCCTTGCCATTGTGTATGATGTGACTCATCTGTAATAAAAAAAAAAAAAAAAAAGATACGTTAAAAATGGAAGTGCGAGATTTTCACACAAGAAGCAAACGTCGGCCGTTAAGGATGTTAATATCAGCTACGGAAAGATTCATTTTTTGATAAAGGTCTCGTCTGGGCGGCACGGTGGCGCAGTGGTAGCGCTGCTGCCTCGCAGTTAGGAGACCCGGGTTCGCTTCCCGGGTCCTCCCTGCGTGGAGTTTGCATGTTCTCCCCGTGTCTGCGTGGGTTTCCTCCGGGCGCTCCGGTTTCCTCCCACAGTCCAAAGACATGCAGGTTAGGTGGATTGGTGATTCTAAATTGGCCCTAGTGTGTGCTTGGTGTGTGGGTGTGTGTGTCCTGCAGTGGGTTGGCACCCTGCCCGGGATTGGTTCCCTGCCTTGTGCCCTGTGTTGGCTGGGATTGGCTCCAGCAGACCCCCGTGACCCTGTGTTCGGATTCAGCGGGTTGGAAAATGGATGGATGGAAGGTCTCGTCTGCATGATTTGCAAATCTGTAGCATTTTACCATTTTTATATTTCATTCATTAAATATTCTGTCCATTTATCCACATCAGTCATTCACTGTGCCATCACTTCATTACCACTCAAGAAGATCTTCTATTCCATGTATTTCTTTTTATCGCTAGAATTTTATTTATTTTATCCTGAGAGTAGAGCAACCCTTTAAGAACAAAACATCCCACCCAAATTTTAGTCATTTTCTGTTCAGCCTGCTGTTTGTGCCAGGGGTGTTTTGTTTCTTCTGATGATTAACTAGTGGGGTGAAATGTGTGCACAGAATATCTTCAGTCTTCCACTGGTTTTCCAATTTACTCATAATAAGTGGACTCCGTGCATTGTGTCTTTTCACACCGTTTCTTTTTTTTCTTCACTTTCTGTAAATCTCTCCTCTCCATGCCAACATCTCCTACGTTCTGACCAGCTGTGCACAGCAGCCTGCTCTTTACCTTCATGCATTGTGTCCCACTGGATGTTGTGGTCCATACCAGCGGCAGCAGCCTCTCTAACCCAAAGCCCACCCAGAGTGTGGAGCTCCTCACCCTACTATCCGTTTTAGTCGCATGTCCTCTTGCAGTGTAAAGAGATGTTGGTATGTGGACCGAGGTCTTCAAACTCTTCCGGTGTCACTGCATGCACAGTGTCGCTTTTGTGCCTGGGATGGTTTAAGCTCATTAAGAAAATGGAGGTGGATTACAGGGAATTAAAATGACTTCTAATCAGAAATAAGAGACCAGCTTACTGCAATAAAGCATCCTGTCAGCACTCCAGCTAGTGCGGCTTAACACGCACCAGAACCCGACGCCAAAGGCCCACCGTAAAGTGTAAACACAACGCTCTTGAGTACATTCACTTCATAATCATGAAGACGCTGTGCCCTTTATACCATCTGTGTCGGGGGCTCCCAGCTAGTCTGTATGGCACCATATGACGCATTAAACTGGGCCGTGTAATCTGTTATACATACTTTGATTTTTTTTTTTTTTTGGCAATAAAATTTTTATTAAAAATATTGAATTTATACAATATCAGAAAGTGAGTAAAACTGTTTTTATTAAAAAACAGAAAGAAAATACCGCCCTGCCCCCCAAGCCTTGAGAAGTGGTGAACCCTTCTTGAAGGAACACAAATAAATAAAACAAAATGGACAGTGGAACAACAGTTGGCCAGCAGGTAGAGGAAACTGAAGCGCAAGGAAAGTGTATCATGGGCCACTGCCATCCAGCGCCTGAACCACACTAAGCCATCTCTGAACTGTAGGGCTGGATGAGCTGCTAATCCACTATGCAGAAAGTTCTAAGAGGACCAAGTTAAAGAACAATGACACAAAGAGACACAGGCGACGATCTCCAATGACAGGCCAGCAACGGTTTTGCAGCAATAGTTGCTCAAGTGATTACGTTCTGCTGCAATGCAGAAAGGGAAAGTGTTGGAGAAATCCGAGAGGAGAATCTGAGGAGACAGGGAACCTGCACAGAGAGAACGGAGGAGAGAGCTTTTGCTACATAAGACCAAATAGAAGCAACTTTGGGATACTGCGAGAACTTCTGCGAGAAAGTGTTTAAAGAGCAGAGATGACCAAGTAGGTCCGGAGGCAAGCCTAATTTTGCAATGAGTGTGCTGGTGATTGGAGTTTTTGGATGACGTTTTCACGTTTATTGGAAGACTTGCACAGCATGGAATAGAGAGAGGATACAGGTTTGGATTCAGGTGAGAAGGAAACCACAAAAGTGTAAAGTGGGTGACGGGGAGAGGAGAAGTGAGAGAAATTCCACATGTTCTAAGCACAGATCACAGCTGGAGAGAAAAGAAAAAGGAGGGAGCAGGAACAGCAAACTTGGACTGCGAGGATTGGAACAACTTGACTCCAGAATCATTTAAGATGTATCTAAATGTACAAATACTCCTTATAGACCACTTTTGAAAAGCAATTGGCTTACCACTTATGTTCTGTGCTGGGTTGCGGTAGTAGTCCCAATAAGTTTCTAACTTGATGCCATGTCTAGAGAGCATAACATATATTGGGTCCAAGAAACCCATTATGTTTTACAGGGTCTCCTGGAGTACCATAAAAAAAAGATTTTATTTTAGACCAAAACTTAAGAGGTGGAGATAGAGGGAGTATGAAGCTTACATAATTATCCATCCATCCATCCATCCATTGTCTCCCGCTTATCCGAGGTCGGGTCGCGGGGGCAGCAGCTTGAGCAGAGATGCCCAGACTTCCCTCTCCCCGGCCACTTCTTCTAGCTCTTTCGGGAAAATCCCAAGGCGTTCCCAGGCCAGTCGAGAGACATAGTCCCTCCAGCGTGTCCTGGGTCTTCCCCGGGGCCGCCTCCTGGTTAGACGTGCCCGGAACACCTCACCAGGGAGGCGTCCAGGAGGCATCCTGATCAGATGCCCGAGCCACCTTATCTGACTCCTCTCGATGCGGAGGAGCAGCGGCTCTACTCTGAGCCCCTCCCGGATGACTGAGCTTCTCACCCTATCTTTAAGGGAAAGCCCAGACACCCTGCGGAGGAAACTCATTTCAGCCACTTGCATTCGCAATCTCGTTCTTTCAGTCACTACCCATAGCTCATGATCATAGGTGAGGGTACGAACGTAGATCGACTGGTAAATTGAGAGCTTTGCCTTATGGCTCAGCTCCTTTTTCACCACGACAGACCGATGCAGCGCCCGCATCACTGCGGACGCCGCACCGATCCGCCTGTTGATCTCACGCTCCATTCTTCCCTCACTCGTGAACAAGACCCCGAGATACTTGAACTCCTCCACTTGGGGCAGGATCTCGCTACCAACCCTGAGAGGGCACTCCACCCTTTTCCGGCTGAGGACCATGGTCTCGGATTTGGAGGTGCTGATTCTCATCCCAGCCGCTTCACACTCGGCTGCGAACCGATCCAGAGAGAGCTGAAGATCACGGCCTGATGAAGCAAACAGGACAACATCATCTGCAAAAAGCAGTGACCCAATCCTGAGCCCACCAAACCGGACCCCCTCAACGCCCTGGCTGCGCCTAGAAATTCTGTCCATAAAAGTTATGAACAGAATCGGTGACAAAGGGCAGCCCTGGCGGAGTCCAACTCTCACTGGAAACGGGTTCGACTTACTGCCGGCAATGCGGACCAAGCTCTGACACCGATCGTACAGGGACCGAACAGCCCTTATCAAGGGGGCCGGTACCCCATACTCTCGGAGTACCCCCCACAGGATTCCCCGAGGGACACGGTCGAATGCCTTTTCCAAGTCCACAAAACACATGTAGACTGGTTGGGCAAACTCCCATGCACCCTCCAGGACCCTGCTAAGGGTATAGAGCTGGTCCACTGTTCTGCGACCAGGACGAAAACCCCACTGTTCCTCCTGAATCCGAGGCTCGACTAGCCGACGGACCCTCCTCTCCAGGACCCCTGAATAGACTTTTCCAGGGAGGCTGAGGAGTGTGATCCGTCTGTAGTTGGAACACACCCTCCGATCCCCTTTCTTAAAGAGGGGGACCACCACCCCAGTCTGCCAATCCAGAGGCACTGTCCCTGATGTCCATGCGATGTTGCAGAGGCGTGTCAACCAAGACAGTCCTACAACATCCAGAGCCTTGAGGAACTCCGGGCGTATCTCATCCACCCCCGGGGCCCTGCCACCAAGGAGTTTTTTGACCACCTCGGTGACCTCAGTCCTAGAGATGGGGGAGCCCACCTCTGAGTCCCCAGGCTCTGCTTCCTCATTGGAAGGCATGTTAATGGGATTGAGTAGGTCTTCGAAGTACTCCCCCCACCGACCCACAACGTCCCGAGTCGAGGTCAGCAGCGCACCATCTCCACCATATACAGTGTTGACACTGCACTGCTTCCCCTTCCTGAGACGCCGGATGGTGGACCAGAATCTCCTCGAAGCCGTCCGAAAGTCGTTCTCCATGGCCTCCCCAAACTCCTCCCATGCCCAAGTTTTTGCCTCAGCAACCACCGAAGCTGCATTCCGCTTGGCCTGCCGGTACCTATCAGCTGCCTCCAGGGTCCCACAGGACAAAAGGGACCGGTAGGACTTACATAATTAATGAAATTTTAAACTGAAAAGATACGGGGAAGGATGACCATGAAGTGATGGAGTCTTCAGAATATGCCTGTAGTTTGAGGATGCAGAGGTGTTCACACCCAGATATCTAAATGCCTCTGCTTGAGATATATTGGGAGGAACAGCCGCCTGACTACACAGTTCATTTAGGGGAAGGAGGGCGGACGTATTCCCGTTGATTTTGTAGCCAAACTCGGCTTCATAGGTATCAAACAGGTTAAGCGTATGGGGTAGGCCTTGTCTGGCTGCTTTGAAAATATGAAACGGGGAACGTCTGAATTAGTAAACAAAATTGAGGATGAATAAAGGGTTTTAATTAAGTTGATGAAGCTTTCCCTAAAGCCCGTTTTACTCAAGGCCTGCCAAAGGAAGCACTAATTCATTCTATCAAAAACCTCCACATCTAAAGAATGTAGTGCAGATGGCTGTGGAAGAGATGGTGCAGCATAACTGACATGAAGAAGGCGCTGTATGTTACCAGTTACACGTTGGGAGTTATGAAACCTGTCTAGTCAGGATGAATTAAATTATGCATCACTGAATGTAGCCAATGAGCAAGTACTTTAGCTAATAGCTTGATGTCTGAGTTTATTAATGAAATTGGCCTATAATTTGCACATTCTGTAGAAGCTTTACCTTGTTTAGGAAGAAGCGAGATCATCGCCATGTTAATAGATGGCAGAATTCAGCATAAGGAAGAGTGAAGCAGACAGCCATTTTCAAAAAGCAGAAAGAATTTCTGGGGGCAACCATTCAGGAGCTGAAGATTTCTGAGAGCTCACCGAGTCCAAGGCCTCCTTCAGTTCATCCTGTGTTAACAGCCTGTCAAGGGTGGAGTCCTCATCCTCGGCGAGACCCAGGAGGCGAATGTGAAAGACAGATACTAAATTCTTGGAGGTGTTTAGCTGTGATTATTGCTGCTTAAGGTGCTGCACCCAATTATTGAAACTATGGGGGCAATTATATTTTAACAAGGGTGGAGGAATACTTATCTCCTTGATTAAAGAAGGCAGTGATTTAAAAACTGCATTGTGTGTTCACTCAGGTTTCCTTTCTGTAATTTTATTTAAAGACCTGATCTTATTTATTTTGTAAAATATACAAAAACAGGATATTATTGAGGGGGCAAATACTTTTTCACATCACTGTGGAACTCAAATGTAACTATGTGCTAAAACAGTAAATAAGTGCAAGTATGATTTATGTGTATAGAGACAGGATAATAGAAACAAACAGCTATTGACTACTGACAGGGATTATCCGACAGCCGATTTACTGTAGTTGCCAGATTCTCATTATAATTTTCCTGAAACAGTTGTCCTCACTTATCTCTTTTATATTTTGTGCGACTGTGTATTTGTTGTAGGGAAAGACTACGCTTATCCCACGGCTTTATGTGCAGCACAAGCTCTCCTCTCTAAACATGTGCCTTCACCACCCCCTAGTGGCTGTTTTCTTGCTTTACACTATCATGATTCCCAGCACAGTCCTCAGGAGAGTGTAACAAGTACAGTGAAGTTGAGTACGCTGGCCGCGACAGACCTCTGCTAAATGAAAACGTCAAGACATGAATGTTAGCTAATGTGCTAATCTTTCTACTCCAGTAACTGCTCTAAATGCTGAAATATTAATCTTTGCATTCAGTTTTTGAGTTCTAGGCTCGATTCCTGGCCTGGACACTGTTAGTGTACATTTTGAACATTCCTCTTTTGTTCATACTCTGGATGGATATAATGATTCTGTTTTCAGAGCAAGAAAACTTGATTAAATATAAAGTGTTTGTAGATGAGGAGCTGATTTGCACTTATTCACTTACACATTCTGGACACTGCTAAAAGTAAAAAGAGTGCATTAGATCACAAAAACATTGAACTGAATGCACATATCTTACTGTTATTATGGAAAATGGAATCTATGTGTTCTGAATCACTCATATTCAAATAAGTGATTCTAAATAAATAAAATATGTTCAGGTACAGATTTGATTTTTCTGTTACAGTATTTGAGCTACATTGTCTTTTCTAATTACTGTACATAAATGTGGATGGGCTTTTTCCTGTTTTTACTTAAAAATCAGGAATGTGAAACTTCTGGATTCTGGCACATTCATGTTTCCCACCTCCATTTGGAATACATTATCATGGCCAAATTTAAAGATGAAGTTCATATATGATTGAGACAATGTCACACAATTGTCATGCATAAATCATGAAAAACAATAAAATTGTTTAAACTCCTCAACAATTCAAGACGTATAGCTAACCACAGGTTAGAGGACCCCTGTAAGCAGTGACAGTTACTTTACAGCATTGAGCCAAGTGGCGTTATACTGCTGAGAAAGTTTTAATACAACATATTCAAAGTTCTGTTCGCAGTTAGAAGACACATATTCGGCCTCGCTCTACTAATGGTTTAAATAAGTAA
Organism: Erpetoichthys calabaricus; assembly: GCF_900747795.2. NCBI lineage: Eukaryota > Metazoa > Chordata > Cladistia > Polypteriformes > Polypteridae > Erpetoichthys > Erpetoichthys calabaricus. The sequence continues at coordinate 53,128,486 of NC_041406.2, read as the reverse complement.
ATATTTCAAATTTCATGTTTCCAAGTGAAATAAAATATTTTACAAAAGGTGAGAAAATGTAAGTTTGTTGTTTATGTCTTCATATCTCATTTTTAGTTGTGAGGTTTAAGTGTTAAAGGAAGGCCTATGAACATTTACACAGAATGATCTTTAGGCTCCTGCAGTGCGGCCATATTAGACTGTAGAATGTGCATAGAGTGTTTTGGCTGATCTGAAAGTAGCTGAGGTAATGCGCTTATATATATATATATATATATATATATATATATATATATATATATATATATATATAGATATATATATATATAGATATATATATATATGTATATATATACAGTGCATCCGGAAAGTATTCACAGCGCATCTCTTTTTCCACATTTTGTTATGTTACAGCCTTATTCCAAAATGGATTAAATTCATTTTTTTCCTCAGAATTCTACACACAACACCCCATAATGACAACGTGAAAAAAGTTTACTTGAGGTTTTTGCAAATTTATTAAAAATAAAAAAATTGAGAAAGCACATGTACATAAGTATTCACAGCCTTTGCCCTGAAGGTCGAAATTGAGCTCAGGTGCATCCTGTTTCCCCTGATCATCCTTGAGATGTTTCTGCAGCTTAATTGGAGTCCATCTGTGGTAAATTCAGTTGATTGGACATGATTTGGAAAGGCACACACCTGTCTATATAAGGTCCCACAGTTGACAGTTCATGTCAGAGCACAAACCAAGCATGAAGTCAAAGGAATTGTCTGTAAACCTCCGGGACAGGATTGTCTCGAGGCACAAATCTGGGGAAGGTTACAGAAAAATTTCTGCTGCTTTGAAGGTCCCAATGAGCACAGTGGCCTCCATCATCCGTAAGTGGAAGAAGTTTGAAACCACCAGGACTCTTCCTAGAGCTGGCCGGCCATCTAAACTGAGCGATCGGGGGAGAAGGGCCTTAGTCAAGGAGGTGACCAAGAACCCGATGGTCACTCTGTCAGAGCTCCAGAGGTCCTCTGTGGAGAGAGGAGAACCTTCTAGAAGGACAACCATCTCTGCAGCAATCCACCAATCAGGCCTGTATGGTAGAGTGGCCAGATGGAAGCCACTCCTTAGCAAAAGGCACATGGCAGCCCGCCTGGAGTTTGCCAAAAGGCACCTGAAGGACTCTCAGACCACGAGAAAGAAAATTCTCTGGTTTGATGAGAGAAAGATTGAACTCTTTGGTGTGAATGCCAGGTGTCACGTTTGGAGGAAACCTGGCACCATCCCTACAGTGAAGCATGGTGGTGGCAGCATCATGCTGTGGGGATATTTTTCAGTGGTAGGGACTGGGAGACTAGTCAGGATAAAGGGAAAGATGACTGCAGCAATGTACAGAGACATCCTGGATGAAAACCTGTTCCAGAGCGCTCTTGACCTCAGACTGGGGCAACGGTTCATCTTTCAGCAGGACAACGGCCTGTGAATGTCCTTGAGTGGCCCAGCCAGAGCCCAGACTTCAATCCGATTGAACATCTCTGGAGAGATCTTAAAATGGCTGTGCACCGACGCCTCCCATCCAACCTGATGGAGCTTGAGAGGTGCTGCAAAGAGGAATGGGTGAAACTGGCCAAGGATAGGTGTGCCAAGCTTGTGGCATCATATTCAAAAAGACTTGAGGCTGTAATTGCTGCCAAAGGTACATCGACAAAGTATTGAGCAAAGGCTGTGAATACTTATGTACATGTGCTTTCTCAGTTTTTTTATTTTTAATAAATTTGCAAAAACCTCAAGTAAACTTTTTTCACATTGTCATTATGGGGTGTTGTGTGTAGAATTCTGAGGAAAAAAATGAATTTAATCCATTTTGGAATTAGGCTGTAACATAACAAAATGTGGAAAAAGTGATGCGCTGTGAATACTTTCTGGATGCACTGTATGTATGTATATATATATATATATATATATATATATATATATATATATATATATATATATATATACACACACACATATCTGTTTGGTGTTTTTCCTGACTGTTAATGGACAGTTTGTTAGCAGTGCATCTAAAACTTTATGGAGTGGAAAAAATGAAGCTTAAGCATTATGTCTTAAATATCACAATATTGCTGAATACACCCTGATAATCAAAATACTCCACAGAGAACAGATACAATTCTTAAAGCGTTTAAATGATTGTCCCAAAATTCTTAAACTTGGAGGTAACACAGTTGTGTAAAATAAGCAGACATACTGTATATAAAAATAAATAAATAAATCCCACCAGGCACTGCTGGATTCCCTGCCATAAAGCATGCTCTCTTTTGATATACTTCACTTACTGTATTAGTAAGATCTCAGCATACTCTTCTGCTTTTCTCTGCACCTGAACATATAAACTCACTCAAAATACATAAATGAGGTCCTTTGCCCAGACATGGCCCAGGCCAGTGTACACAAATCCAAACTGCCCCATTGCTGACTGTTTCTTGCATTCATGATGGCACCCTAGTTCAACATACAAGCTAGCAGTGCATGTCTGTCTCTTTCCTAAGTTTCCTTCCCTGATTCACCCAAACCATCTGTTAAAACTGTGCACACTCCTACTATGCTGGTCACACATTACTACACATGGCTGTGGTACCTAACAGTTTAATGGTGACATCATGTAAGTGAAACTGGAAAGTGCAGTTACAGTAGATTCCAAAAGTATTTCAACCCCTTCTCATTTTTCACATTTTGCTATGTTACAGTATTTAAGTTAAATTTTCCTCACGTGAAGCAACATTTAATACCCCAGAATGACAAAGCAAAAACAGAATATAAAAAATTTTCACAAATGTATTTAAAATAAAAAAAAAACCTGAAATATCACATTCGCACAAGTATTCTAACTCTGTCTTAGGTGCCCCCAATTGACCGTCATTGAGACGTTTCTGCACCTTGTTTGGAGTCCACCTATGCTCGATGCAATTTACTGGAAATTGTTAGGAAAAAGCACCCACCTGTCTGTAGAGGGTTCTGCAATCTGTCATATTTATCAAAGCCAAAACCAAGCTATCAGGTCAAAAGAACTGCCTGCAGAGTTTACGCACAGGATTGTGTCAAGGCACAGACCTGGAGAAGCTCACAAAAAAATCCTGCACCATTGAAGGTTCATTGGCCTCCATAATTTTGAAACAGCAAGTCTGAAACAACCATGACTCTTCCTAGAGTTTGCCACCATGCCAAACTGAACAATTGTGGGAGAAGGGCCATCGTAAGAGAAGCAACCAAGAACTTGATGGTCATTGTGCCTGAGCTCTGGAGAACCAATGTCCAGATGGGAGAAACTTCCAGAAGTACAATCACCACTGTAAATCTCCACATATCTAGGCTTTATGAACGAGTGGCCAGACAGAAGCACCTCTCTTCAGTAAAAAACACACATAGAAACCACCTTGGAGTTTGCAAAAAGGTATATATGAGGATTATTAGACTCTTGGAGGAGGTTGGGAGCATGCGCCGATTACATCGCGTTGCCGCACCCACCACACGACAAACCGCCCGTAATTGGGATCGGAGTGTAGCCGTGCAATGGGTGACACCTCAGCACCACACTGAACAGTGTGAGGTTTTTATAGTGGCTGGAGTGCCAACCCTGTTACCAACCCCCAAGATTCCCCTGCAAGTTGGAGGACCTGCTTGCAGGGCTGGATGTGAGAAACAAGATTAGTGTCATGTCTGGAGGAAACCTGGCACTGCTCATCACCTGGGCAATACCATTTCAATAGTGAAGCAGAGTGGTGGTAACATCATGCTGTGACATTATCTGTCATTGGCAGGGACTGGGAGACAGACAGTCTTGAGAAAAAGCTGAATGGAGTAAAGTACAGAGATATCCTTAATGAAAACCTGCTCCAGAGTACTGTGAACCTCAGACTGGGCCGAAGGTTCAACTTCCAACTGGACAGTGACCAGTAGCACAAAATAAAGACAACACAGGAATGGCTTAGAGACAACCCTGTGAATGTTCTTGAGAAGCCCAGACTTAAACTTGAGAGGATCTATAGAGACGAATGGCAGAAAGTTCCTAAATCCAGGTGTGTGAAGCTTGTCATGTCAAACTCGAGAAGACTCCAGACGGTAATCGCTGACAACGGTGCAACAAATAAGTACTGAATAAAGAGTCTGAATACTTGTGCCAATGTGATATTTGAGTTTTTTAATTTTCATAAATTTGCTAAAATTTCAAAAATCCTGTTTTTGCTTTGTCGTTTTGAGGTACTGACTGTTGCTTGATGTGGAAAAAAACGTAAATGATTTTAGCATAGTGATACAGGATAACAAAATGTGAAGATGTCTGAATACTTTCTGAATGCATTGTAGTTACAGAGCCTTGCAGAACATTTGAAATGGATCACAAATATGACATTTACACGTTTTGTTTCAATCTGTACTTTTATTGAAAGCTAATGTGTTGAAAGAGTAAAAGTTTAAGGATAAGCGTGTCTGAGCCTATTATGTTATGCAAAATTTATTATTGATCAGCATATATCTTTCTTAGTTTTTATTTTTTTCAAATATCTCCAAAAACTTTTTATTTTATTGGCAAATCTGAAGTAAAGCTAAGCACAGACAATTAAGCAGCAGGAAATCACCAGTCTTGGTGGTGGAGCTAAGCAGATTTATAACATGTTGTACTTCTAATATTCAACACCACCAGATTTGAAAACTAGAAATTCGTTGTAATTGCACAGAGCAGTCACTTTACTAGGTAGTCCTTCTTATTTAAATTTGCATTTGAACATCTTAAACCATTACTTTATTGTTTACAAGGTAGACTCCCACCTAGTCAGCAACTAAATAATCAAGTGGCAAACAGTTCTAAAAGTCATTTTATCGTAGTTTTGTTTAACGTCATACATTCACAGTATATAATATTACTCACCAGTTGGTGTAATGATGGTATGATGTCGTAACAGTTTCCGAGTTCAGCAAGGGCCTCTTCTGTCATTTCTAAAGAAAAGATAATGTCTCTTAGTATCCTGTTTGCTACTCAGGTATTAAATCATCTAAAAAATAATGTATCAGTCCCACAATCAAAAAACTGGCTTATAATATTTATTTATTTTGTAAAATGATGGGATTGATTTAATACCTGTAGTTAGTTGTATATTGTCTTGCAAGTTCATCTCATAAAAACTGACTTGTATAATGAAATAAATTGGACAATCAGTAATACTCTTTGGTATTAGAACCAATTGCAAAAACTTCAACAAATGCTACTACTATGTACTCACTTTTGCCACTGCAGTATTTCTATTTCCAGCCCCAAAACATTTTGAAATTTTCAATAAAATAACCTGATTTTTAAAATAAAGAGTCTAGAACTAAGTGAAGGATTTCTGAATAGATCACCATCGTCTGACATGAGCTATCAATGGTAGCTGCAGTCATAGAACGGAAATTGAAAAGTGGGAGTATGTGGAATATACTGTACGTAGAGCACATTTTATAAAGTAAAAAATGGATTTGTCACAAAATAAGTATGGAGCAGCGCTAGTGAGGAGTGAAAACCTCAACTCCCAGCAGTCCCTGCAGTGGCTCTTGATTGGTCATCTGGCAAGGGAGCAGGGGCTGCTGGGTATAAGGAGGCCGGTGCGAGTTTTAAAAGGAGGCCAATTATACAAAGAAGGGGGAAGTCTTTTGTTGTTTTGTGTCTTGAGTTGCCTGTCTGTTTGCCTTTACTACCTCTGGATTCTTGTTTGGTCCAGGATCAGGATCATCTCCTGTTTTGATGTATGGACTGTCTGGTGTGCTCTTGCTGCATGAGGTCTGCCTTAGGATTTATTGTTGACCTGCGAAGAAAGGAGCGCTGCTGATCCCATTACACGTCATCATCTCTTCAGGAAATACCAGTAGGACTGATCTTTACGTACTCATACAGCGAGCTGATCTCTGGACTGTCTCTCTCTATCATTTCATTCCATGTTGCCGTTTTTCATGGACTTCATCGTGTTTGGCTTTTGTTAGTTGTTTGTTATTGTGGAATTTGTGTTTATTGTGTATCGCCGGATGGGAACTGGGGTGGTATCGTTATAGTTTGCGCAATTATATTTCATTTGTTATTGTTTAATACATTCTTCTATTTCTGTTTTATTACCAGTTGCTGGGTGTGTTCCTGGGATCCCCACTGAAAAAATAAATAAACCACTGTCCAAGGCGGTGTGAATCTTAGCTGAGTTTTTTAGTCTGCTAAAAGTATGCATACTGAACATATATAAAAATAGAACTCTTTTGTTTTAGATCAAGCAGAAATGTGTCAATTTACATGAAATGTCTTAATTTTCTAATTCACATTAAATGTTTTTTATGCAAGGAGACCCTTGACATTTGCCAAAATAAAAAATAGAAAAACAATTAAAAGAGCTGTGGAATGGCAGCAAAAAGGTAACAAATTAGTATAATCTTCAAGAAACTGATTAGGCATTTAAGCAATACTGGATATTTCCAAAGAAGAACAGTATAAAGCAGTGCTTCCCAAACTCGGTCCTGGGGACCCCCTGTGGCTGCAGGTTTTTGTTCCAACCAGCTTCTGTTTTTAATTGAACTCCTGGGCTAATTAAGTGATGTGTTATTTCCCAAGTTCTGTGTTTAGGGACCAATATAGAAATTAGAAAACTAAGTTTGCTAAAAAAAATGTAAAATGTACCAAGCAGTTCTATAAGAATAATGTATTTTTTTTTCTTTTTAACAGTGTTTTCATCTTCATTCTACTTTTCAAGGTGTTCTAATTGTTTAATTAATCCATTATTTACTAATTAGTGGGTCTGACTCTAAAGTAGTTGTAGCCTTTGATTATTCAGTGTGTTGTTTGCCTGGGTGTCTGCTCTGCTGGTTGTCATTATTAAGATACAACGAAGGGGGAAAAACTGCACAGGGAAAGGGCAAAGTATAATGAAATCCACAAAAGAGAGTTAAGCATTTAAATCTATAGCAAAAGCAGAAATATTTACTGTATAAATGTCTTATAAATGTAAAAATCATGCTGCTGTGCTTTTCTGAATGTCGAATAAAAGAAAAAAAACAGCTAATTAAATGAGCTTAGTGTTATCAGGTGTTGTCACTGATTAGGAATCTGGTTGGAACAAAAACCTGCACCCACAGGGGGTCCCCAGGACAGAGTTTGGGAAACACTGGTATAAAGCAATCCGGAAAAAAACAAAACAAAGGATAATATCGTTATTTAAGAGTGCTGTACAGTACAGTGGCGTAGGCTATTTGAACTTCAGCATGGAATTGCCTTTTATGATATCAAAGGCATCACACGGTTATTTTTGTCTTGACATGGTTGGCAGTCCAGGCTGACAATCTCCAAAGTTAAATACTTTAGCCAGGAATTATTATAAGATTCCTGTATTCCAGTTTAACCCATTTTAATTAGACTTCTGCATTAACGTTTCAATATACACTTTCTGTTCTCTGCATAGTTTTGTATTTCTTCTATTTCTCACTTGCAGTGAACAACTGAAAGTGCAAAGTGTTAATTGTCACGCTGTCCTAAGTTTCAGTACAGGCCAAGCATATTATCCCGGTTACCTTCCAGTGCACTAATAAGCATATTCGAAGCCCTGACGATATCTGGGCATTCAGTTGGTTCCATCTCCTTTCCGTCCATGTAGTGTAAGCCTAGGCTTCTTAGTAAGGCTGTAGCGATTTCTCTCTGAGAACTGTACAACCCTTCTAACTCAGACAGATCTGGCGTTTCCCCTGTGGAAAGCTGGTCCAGCTAGAAAAATAAAACAAAATACAAAATGTTTCTTGTACAACAATTTCGCATGAGCCAGCCCTAACTGAATGTCATTACTAAATTGCATTTATTATGAATATTATAGGACATAAGACTGCAGTGTCAAATGTTCACCCCTAAAGGTTTAAACTGTGGCCTTGACACCTTTTGCAGTGAATTTTTTCCAATTCAAAATTAGATCCAATCTTGAACCCCCAAGCTCCAACCAACACCAAGGCCAATGTAAAGATATTGACTAGGAAAATAAAACAATGTTAATTATTAGGATGGTTAAAATACCATTGGTTACATTAATTACTATTTAAAAAGAAACCAAGAGGCAAACAAAATGTTATTGGAGAACAAACATTATTTAGTTTCATCAAACACCTAAAATACAAATTATGCTAAACTACTAAAAGAAGTATAAACTGAGGAAAAGTAAGGTCCGGACTCTGTTAAATACATCAATATCAAACGGCAGAGTAATTTTTTTGCTAAGATAGCAATTATATACATACAGCATGTTATTTTGCACTTTTCAAATACAGGTTTCCTTGGCTGAGGAATTCTGCATAAGAGCAATTTTCTTTAAGGCCACATTCTGTTCCTTTTCACAGTTTACTTATTAACTGGCAAGTGAAGTAGATACATGCCAGATGAACATATTTCAAATTGACTGCCATTCTGATGTCAGGCCCCAGACCATCTTTCTTAAAGGTGACACATTAACTCAATGTGACATATTGAACAGGAAGAATGTGAAAATGTTAATGAGGTTCAGCCAAGGAAATGTGGTTCTCCTCTAACTGTACTAACAATAAAATACTAAGAAAGCTGCTGGAAGTGTTTTGACACTGTGGGCTCTGGATTCCTTTGCCATAATTTTGTAGAAATTATATTTTAAGCTCTTAAAAAGAGAAGAAAGGGTCATTAGCAAACGCTCACACAACTGCTTCACACAACTTACTTAAAATGAGTTTTCACTTTCAATACACTTATAAATGTAAGTTGAGTAGTAAGGAGGTTGTCTGATCGCAGCAACCTTTTAAAATGTGTCTGGATAAAGCACCTTATATATAACAGGTGTTAATGTCAGTTATGAATTGAGAGCAGGTTGTTTCATATTTAAACTTATAATTCTTTCTCTATAGTCACTGGACTCTTTCATAACTAAAACAGCAGCAAAATGCAAGTCATGTAGGACTAAAGGGCAGGGAACACTGACTGTAATTCATTTACCTGACTGCTAAATGTATCCGTTTTGCATAATTATTATAAATGTGTAAAACATAATACAATAAACACACCAGCACCCAAGGAGGCAGCATTTGATTTATACCTTTAATTTAGCTTTATTTTTCATTAAGGAAAAATATCTTAGTCTCTGGTCACTTATCTTTATTGTGTATGGTATGTCAGAAAATAAGCACTCACCACATTGTCCACAACAGTAATTACATCTTTCTGATATAAAACTTCATTTATAAGCTTGAATAATATGTATCTTTTTTCTTCAGGCATTTCTGCAAATGGTCGGAAATGGTGTTTAAATCCATCCAAATCTACAAAAAAAAATCAAGATAATTATTTTTGATTTAAAGTTTTGTTTCTAATTCGTTTTAATTATTTGAGGTACATCAGCTTGCAACAGTAAATTAATGTGAATGTTTAACCAGACCCCCTAAGAAAGCCATACAAATTTTTGAGTTGCCTTGGACAGTTACTGTTTAGTTTAATAACACATTGTTTTTAATAGAGGTAGCATGATTTAACTGGGCAATAAAAAAAGAAAGTTTTTATGTCTGCTTTACCACTGATGTTCATTTTAAATGCCAGAAGTCAAGGATCTATGTACTAGACAAAATGTAGGCCAAATAGTACAGAGTTACAGACAAAGAGTTTGACACGCTCTGATATTATTCATGAATGTAAACCACAATTCAGCAAAAAGGTCAAGCAAGGAAAAAATATCTTTTTATGTAGTCTTGTGAACTTTGCTGTAGTTTACAAAATCAAGCAGATGCCTTCCTGGATTACTAGCAGGTAAACCAAAACCTAAAGCAACACAACCATCTCAGTGTGCCTGGATGGCTTGGCAGAACAGAAGCAAAGAAGCTGCTGATTGGCTGTGTGATTGGCCGCTGCAAGACTAGACAGAGACGAGGAAGGTGCTGATTGGCTGTGGGTTGGAAAGCTGCAGAGATAAGTCGATATAGAAAGACAGAAACACAGCTACCGTGAAAGACACTAAATCACTGCTGGCTTTCTGGATAAACAACTGAACAAAAGCAACTGCAGAACAACAAGGAGTTGTTTGCCTTGCTGAAAGAGACTGCTGGTCAGCATGATGTGGACTGCTGGTCAATCACGGGGCAATCGAATGAACAGAAAATTAGTTATGCAATATTCTTACGTGTTTCTAGTTTCCCCTTCAGAAAAAGATGCTAACTCAGATGAATGCTTTCTGTTGACATTGAACAGGGCTAAGCAAATTTAACAATGTTTCAATTAGCATATATAATTTATAAAAATTCATAACATTAAATGGTACTAAATTAACTTCCATCAAATAGAAACATCAAATATATAGTACGTCTTCAAAGTCTATGGAATGTATTTAAAGAAAAGAATGTAACAAAAAAAAAAAACATAAGAGCGTCCAAAAATGCTTGGATTGTCTTGACCTAATCATTTTCCAAAACTAATTTATTACACCCCAAAAATTTGTCTACGAAAAACAAGGCCATTTAAATTGTGAATTAGAGGTCCCAAAACCTGGTTAAATTCTGTCCATCCATTCTTTTCCAATACATTTTTTAATCGCAGCCTACACATCCCCCCACATTCACCAAAATAAATACTCTGTGCTCTGGCACCTCTGCTGCATATGTGTGGTGGATAAAAAAACAGATAATAAAATAAAGTGCTTCCAGCATCAAAAGGGAAAAGAAATCACTTTATAAAAAGAAAAAAATAAGGACAGTGACGAGACTAATGTGTACTGAAATCTATTAGATCATTCATCTTTCTTACAAAAGTTATTTACTTGAGTTGTTCTCCAACTTTACAGCATGAGAACAGAAATAATTTAAGTGGAAAATGTGTGATTTTAAAGGCTTACAATTAGCACATTGGATGAAATGAATGCCGTTAAGTGCTTCAGAACCAAGTCAGTTAAAATTGACCTTAAAGGCTTGGTGATTGGTATGAAATTAGTGTTTTTAGCGATGTGAAATACATTTTAGAATACAGATCTACCAGCTTTGTACAAATGCACATAAATTAAGTCACACACACTGTGTAGATAGATAGATAGATAGATAGATAGATAGATAGATAGATAGATAGATAGATAGATAGATAGATACGTTATTAATCCCAAGGGGAAATTCACATACTCCAGCAGCAGCATACTGATAAAAACAATATTAAATTAAAGAGTGATAAAAATGCAGGTATACAGACAGACAATAACTATGAATAATGTTAGCGTTTACCCCAACCCCCTTCCCCCCCCCGGGTGGTATTGAAGAGTCGCATAGTGTGGGGGAGGAACGATCTCCTCAGTCTGTCAGTGAAGCAGGACAGTGACAGCAGTCTGTCGCTGAAGCTGCTCCTCTGTCTGGAGATGATCCTGTTCAGTGGATGCAGTGGATTCTCCATGATTGACAGGAGCCTGCTCAGTGCCCGTCGCTCTGCCACCGATGTAAAAACTGTCTAGCTCCATGCCTGCCTTCCTCACCAGTTTGTCCAGGTATGACGCGTCCCTCTTCTTTATGCTGTCTCCACAGCACACCACCGCGTAGAAGAGGGCGCTCGCCACAACCGTCTGATAGAACATCTGCAGCATCTTATTGTGCCAGTTTTTAATGTACATCCAAGAATCACAATTATTTCAAGTAATTTAATTATTTTCAGAAAGCATTGCTTATTTTTGAAAACCTTATGAAATAAAAAATGTTTGGGTGCTTTATTGCAAATGGTTACCTGGTTTCAAAACACTTAGGGGAGCTTCACTTGTTACCTTCTTCTCGTCTGCCGAAGAGAGCTGAAAAGCAGTTGTCTGACACTGCTGTCTTGAAGTATCTACTAACATAAGTTGATCTGAAGGCCAGGCCGTGCTTTCACTGCTTCCACTGTCAGTTTCAAAGCCCCCCCAGCTGTCAGACAGAACACACAACTCTAAAATGAAAGCAAAACCAAAGTACAGTATTTTGTTTGTCTATACTCTAAAGACACAGTGCAACTGACCATATATTCAAAATAAATTACACATACTGTATCCAATTTTACTTAAAATACTATATAGGGCTTTAACAAATAATTGAAATTCAAATATTTTGGAATATGTAAAAAAAAAGATTTGAATGTTAAACAATGCCTATAATATGCAAGATTATCAGCATGAACATGTCACCCCTTCCCAGTTTACAACGTTAAACTCATAGCTGCTTGCAAAAATTAGTACTGTTTGGATAGTTAAAAAAATATACTGTTACTTTTTTTTAAAAGTTTAACAATCAATTTCAGCTCAACAAACTAAACTTGATTCATCACTAAATCATGAAAATGTGTCATAGCTGACAAATGTCACCAGCCATGGAGTCACACTGGTCGCTACACTAAACCTTGAATCAGAGACCTGTTGGTAAAGGACTCAACATAAAAACTATCATTCTTTGAAAAAGCAGCGGTTGGGAGCGGAAGGTCTGAGTACAGAGTGGAGAAAGTTGTGTGACTAAAAAAAATGTTATTAAAAATACAGCATACAGAATATACTACAACATCTTTCACAGTCAAGGTTTCTTTAGTTCTGTTTCCAACTGAGCTAAGCAAATTGTTAGCAAACAGTCTTCTTACTGGTGGTTAAAAAAGTAAAGATACTGGATTTTGTCATTGGTTTATATTTTTACAAAGACAAACATTTTGCAGATGAAGTCTGGAATGCACTCATTTCCCACTGTGGTGATGAAGCACACTGCACAACCAGGGGACAGACATACAAGTAACCTCACCAGATGGGCTGAAGGACAAAATACTGTGCATATAATAAAACTGTTGCTCACTGCGGAGATGGTTCCATTACTGCATAGCTACAGGCTTGCATGAAAAATGTTGTTACATATTATGCCCACCAGATTGCTTACAGTAATATGTAGGTTCAAAACTCTTGAGGAGTTGGATAACACAGATTCAAAGCTGTAGGAATTGGGTGGTAATCAAAATGAAAATCTGCTTAGATTCACCTGTAGTCAGAATTTCTTTATATCACATACAAACTACAGCGAGACTCCAAAACTACTTTTTGATCCTAACACAGAAATCACCCCAGACAGATTCACTATTTCTTGTTTCAATCACATCAATTATCTGTTCGATTTTGTTTTGTGTGTAAATAAAGTTCAAAATGTTATAAGAGCCCTTTCTGGTGCCAAATGTAATGAACACATCACTCCTCAACTCCAACCCAGAAGGTTTAAATTCATTTTGTTTCCTTCCCCTTTCTTTCCATTATGAGACCTTCTACTTCTGATAATATTTTTCATATCTGATCCTTTACCGGTGGTCCTAGCCATCTAAGAGTTACTCTCAGAAGGTTAAAGTTTACAAATTCCAATCATAAGCATGTGGGGTATCGTTTTAGACTATTTCAAAGTCAATTTAAGTCTCTATGGACCTCTATCAGAGGTTGAAAAATGACAAATATCTATTGCAATCAAGAAGTCTTTAAACATTTAAATGAAAGCAAACACTTTAATATTTCAAATATCTGGCACAACTGTTCTTGTTTCTTAAGTATGCCTACCTCATGAAGTAAATCTCTACATTTCTAATGAACACCCTGAATTAGGGTGGCTTCCACTAATTGAGACTTTTTCCTTTTGTCATTGTGGGATTTTTTTTGGTTTCCTCCCATAAATCAGAAACACACATTTAAGTTTAATTGTCAATTCTGTATTGGCCAGGTATTGGATGTGGATGAGTGGATGTGAGCGTCTGCAAGAGTGAGTTTTTTGATGGACTGATGTACTCATCCAGCTTTGATCTCAAGAGATCGGCCAGACTCTTACTCTATGTGATCCTAAAATGAAAAAATGGACGTCTCATATTGGAACAAAAAAGAGCAAAGATTTGGAAGGAGAGAATGAATTATATGAGCAGCAGACACAAAGTATACCTACAGTAGGGTTACAAACCGGTTTAAACAAACTTTTAAAAATCACTTTTAATATAGTTCTAAAAAGATTTTCAAGAAATACAAATTAAATCATAAAGGGGGTAAAAGCTTAATTCAATTAAAGCCCAAGAAACCTTTTATTCATACTGCCAGCCAGCAAACGTTGGACTTACCATACTCCCCGTTCACCATTATATGAAGTTCTATTACACTGTAAGCCACGACAGTGCTGGGTGGTATTTCAAGCTGTACACTGCTGTCTTTTAGAATGTTGCTACCATCATTGACACACACCTGCAAAAGCAAACAGCGATTAGTATGACGGCAGTCACACAAAGTGCCATGATTTGGATCTGTGCACAAATGCATGCATTGTATGCTACAATTGTAATGATAGAATCTAGAACAGAAATAGTTTGTACTTAAGAGTTCATGGGCATACACAATTCATAATTTTCAAAACTTTTTCTTTCTATTTATTTGGAAAGCCACATGAATTAACATTAATTTAAATTAAAAAAATACGCTGAAAAGTGTTTCTCAGTATCTTTATATATCATACACTACCGTGGCTCTCCGTTTGTCTGTCCAGGATTTTAAATCACCTGCAGCTCGCAAACCGTTTGACCTATGGACCTGAAATTTGGTACGCATATACTACATGACATCTACTGTCCGCTTTCATGGTGATTATTGACCTCCAAGGTTATTCCTCTTTTTATTTTTATTTTATTTTGTTGTAGAATCAACTCTCGGCAGCGGCCAGCAGTGCGGCAATGTGGTGCATGTATACGGGCGCCGTTCTCATTCCCTACCACCTTCGCCGTCACTTCCCCTGCCTTTTCATATCTTAAATCTTCCTTGAGGCAGATTGAAGACTTAAGTGCCAGCTTAAGTGAAAAATTAAAGAAAACGTACTAAGTAATTGCAACACAAACACTGACTTAATCAGTTTTAACATGAAAAGATGCCGACGAAAGAAGAGAAGAAGTGGGCCACTAGGTTGGAGAATAGAAGAGCTGCTCAGGAAGCAGCAAGCGCATCAACCTCTGAGCAAACAAATTGTAAACATTCAGAGAAAGAGAATGAAAACTACAAGTCAAGAGTATTCACTGCACGTTATCATGCTGTGAGCTGTTACTGCTATAATATATTCAAAAGGCTGCATTTTTATATCTTACATTTATGATACCAAATATATCAAAATGAAAGCAAACAATAAAAGTATATTTTATGATTATTATATGTGTATTGCTTATTACATAAAACATATACATCATTATTGGAAAAACAAATCCATATACTACAGATTAAATCAACTTTAAAAAGTGAAACAGTGGAATATGAATTAAGGTGAAAGATATAAGTTAAATGTTTTTACCCGTGACCCTGTGTTCGGATTCAGCGGGTTGGAAAATGGATGGATAAATGTTTTTAGCCTTATAAAATTAATTCCAAGAAGAAATTTGATAATAGTGTTTATGATTACAAAATTAATGCTTTTAATCAAGTTTCTCCTTAAACACTCTTGGAAAGTTATCAAGAGTAAATTTAACACAAATGTCAACTCCATGCATGTTGGCACACATTATCAGACCTCTCACTTCCTCCTGCCTTTAAATTGCTAACTGCATAGTATTTAAGAAGACACTCGCCCCGATTCAGTACTTTATTCCATGCAGGGACTCTAGCTTTGCTTAGCTTTCTCATGTGGTTTTGGACCTCGATTAACGTATCTGTTAACTACGGCCCTGCCTGTGCCTTCGTCTTTATTTTTGAGATTTCAATTGATTTTGATCATATCCTTTTTTACTCTTTTTGCTCTTGCTCAAAGTCTTTCAAATTCCTGATTTTGCTTCCTCCATTAGGTATAATAACACAGCCACACATCTTGAATTTTGCCAAGCAAGCAGCATCAAGTTAATAAGGTCTGATGATGGATGCCTGAAAATGATAGTTTTTTGGGTAGGGGGTGGTGAAACTCTGCATAAGGGCAGTAGACAATAGTGCTGGTTGAAGGGCTAGAACCTCAGTTTGACTGGCTCAGTCTAAACTGCATTTGTCACTATTGCACACTATCAAAGATTTACTTTGTAACTTATAAATGTAGAAAAGCTAGTTCATAATTTGCATCATACTGCACTACTGGACACTTTTGTTTTATTAAAAGTACTTTGCACTTACACTACCCCTTGCAATGTATGTGTGTTGTGTCCTCACCCGCTGGTTAATCTTTGGTTATGTTATCGACAGTGGTGGTTTCAAGAGGGTCCCGAATACTGCAGGGAATGTGAAGCCGACCTGCACTGACACATACATATGTTGCAAAGTTGTATTTTACAAATGTGGATCTTGACCAGTTCACCAGCTTACTCTGACCAAAACGGATAAACCCTTCAATCTCTTTATTAACAATAGTCTTGTACTGAAATCACGAATATGCTAACAATTCTTTGTGTGAACAAAGATTTTATAGATATGAAAACATAAGGGCATCTTTAGCATATAGCTGATAATATGCAAATCCACAGGCAAGCACATTAAATTAAAAAGGTAAAGTAGGATAAACTAAACATGAATAATGGCATATGGTGTTGGTCAGAGGCCTTAAAGAGAAGTGTCTGCGTACTTTAACCCAGACAGATACAAGTCAGAATAAAGCGCCTTTGTTGTAATAGTAATCTTATGGCATCCTTTGAAGGATAAGTTCAACACAGCTGCATCTCATAGACAATATTTTGTTTATTCAGCACAGTTAGAAACACCTAATGAGCGTGACTCCAAGATGTTCACGTGTTAGAAAAAGATTTTCTCCAACAGAAAGCTTTTGCTAAAATTGCAAAATAAAAGAAGAGGTTTGCCTGGGCCAGGAACCACCGCAAGTCTCAATGTACTCTGAATTGGAAACACGGGCTGCACAGGTGGTAAGCTATGCTATCGAAGCTGTTGCCTTGTGAAGTGCCTGTCACACAAGCTGTTGACTCTTTGAAAATGATCTTCTGTTTCTGTGGTGGCCTGGCATCTGGCAGATGTGCTCCTGTCAGAGTTTCTTCCAGTTTCTTTTGATGGTGCAGGAAACTTTACTCACTGATACAATGGCTTTCTTTACAAGTTCTGTAAGGAAAATACCTACACTTTTAAGGGTTTCAATGGTCTGTCTGCCTTCTATTGTTATCTGTCATTTTCTTGTCATGTTGATAGCAATATATAGTGCAATTCTGCACAAACAATGCTTCAGAGGGTGTAGCAGCACAGTTTCTTCTAATACTTCTTTTAAACAGACAGATGGCTTCTAAATAGTAACCAAAAGTTGAGACACTTGTAGGAACTGATTGCATCTACCCTAAAGGGCTTAATAACTTCCATTGCTACAGAAAAGCTGTACATTTTTAACCCACAGATTATTCCCTGAAAAAGGCCATCTTGTAAAACTCTGAAAATTACATTAAAATGTTCAGTTTTTGGAAGCCTAAACTTTTGACCACATATTTCAGGTTATTCACTGGATTCAAATTGCTTAAACAGAAAATGGATGTTTCTATAACTTTTGACTGTAAGTTTACATATACACTTAAAAATTACAGAGAAACTTTATTTTATATAGTATATTTTTATAGGGAGTCCTCTACAGCGCATCTTCAACCTGAGCCTGGAACAGGGCAGAGTCCCGAGGCTTTGGAAAACATCTTGCATCACCCTAGCCCCAAAGGTATCACGTCATAGTGAGCTGAATGACTTTCGGCCTGTTGCTCTGACATCACATGTGATGAAGACCATGGAGAGGCTGCTGCTTCACCACCTTAGGCCACAGGTTCAACACATCCTTGACCCTCTGCAGTTTGCATATCAGGAAAAGGTGGGAGCGGAGGATGCCATCATCTATATGCTACACCGATCCCTCTCTCACTTGGACAGAGGCAGTGGTGCTGTAAGAATTATGTTTCTAGACTTCTCTAGCGCCTTCAACACAATCCAACCTCTGCTCCTTAGGGACAAGCTGACAGAGATGTGAGTAGGTTCATACCTGGTGGCATGGATCGTGGACTATCTTAAAGACAGACCTCAGTATGTGCGTCTTGGGAACTGCAGGTCTGACATTGTGGTCAGCAACACAGGAGCGCCACAGGGGACTGTACTTTCTCCGGTCCTGTTCAGCCTATATACATCGGACTTCCAATACAACTCGGAGTCCTGCCATGTGCAAAAATTCGCTGATGATACTGCTATCGTGGGCTGCATCAGGAATGGGCTGGAGGAGGAGTATAGGGACCTAATCAATGACTTTGTTAAATGGTGCGACTTAAACCACCTACGCCTGAACACCAGCAAAACCAAGGAGCTGGTGGTGGATTTTAGGAGGCCCAGGCCCCTCATAGACCCCGTGATCATCAAAGGTGACTGTGTGTTGATGGTGCAGACCTATAAATATCTGGGAGTGGTGCTGGATGATAAATTAGACTGGACTGCCAATACTGATGCGCTGTGCAAGAAAGGACAGAGCCGACTGTACTTCCTTAGAAGGCTAGCATCCTTCAACATCTGCAATAAGATGCTGCAGATGTTCTATCAGACAGTTGTGGCGAGCGCCCTCTTCTACGCAGTGGAGTGCTGGGGAGGCAGCATTAAGAGGAAAGACGCCTCACGCCTGGACAAACTGGTGAGGAAGGCAGGCTCTATTGTTGGCATGGAGCTGGACAGTTTAACATCTGTGGCAGAGCGAAGGGCGCTCAGCAGGCTCCTATCAATTATGGAGAATCCACTACATCCACTTAATAGTATCATCTCCAGACAGAAGAGCAGCTTCAGGGACAGACTGCTGTCACTGTCCTGCTCCACTGACAGATTGAGGAGATCGTTCCTCCCCCAAACTATGCGACTCCTCAATTCCATCCGGGGGGGTAAACGTTAACATTTAACATTATACAAAGTTATTGTCTGTTTTTCACCTGCATTATTATCAATCTTTAATTTAATATTATTTATTGTATCAGTATGCTGCTGCTGGAGAATGTGAATTTCCCCTTGGGATTAATAAAGTATCTATCTATCTATCTATCTATCTATCTATCTATCTATCTATCTATCTATCTATCTATCTATCTATCTATCTATCTATCTATCTATCTATCTATCTATCTATCCCTACAAACTTTTCTACAATTGCAAACTTGCATTTGGTACAAAAGGTATACGTGCATGTTAAGAGATTGCTAAAGGATTCACCATGAGCCAGAGAAAAAGACTGAGCTGTCTGGTTTGATGTTTAAATTGCAGCACCTTAACTATCACACCGCACTGCCTACATTAAATTACATTTATATGCTTACTTAATTTTCAGGGTCACAGGGAACCAGAGCAAATGTGTCAAAATAATACAATTAAAATGAATGTCTTAAAATAAGATAATTGGGGGACCAAGTGTGGTTTTGTGAGGTAACATTCCCTGAGATGAATTAGCTTCCCCGATAAGCTAAGAACTGGCTCCTTCTAAGCTCAGATGCAATAATAGAAGAATCTTGTTCAAACAATTGGTTGATTGAATTAATGGAAATGAAATTAATTCCAACATGATGTGTTGAACAGTGGCTCCTTACAGTTTTCCACTGCTATGATCAATGCAAGAATTGTATTTTGTTCACATAGTTGCCATTTTTAGCCTTCTATAACTCCTTGAGATGATGTGTCTGTTCTTTCATTTATAGTGTGTTCAGGCTTTAATGTTATAGTAATTACTAATTCCCGATATGCCACATTTGTGTCATTGTGTGTACAGTACTATTTATTTAAATGATGTCATTTATATTTTGATATAAAGTGACATTTGTGACCCTGAAATAGAGTAACTGGGACAGATAAAAAAAAAATGAAGGATGGGTCCAGAAAAAAAGAAGGACTGGATGAAATATCTTCTAGGATACATTTGATTCTATTTTGAATACAGCAACTACAATTTATGGTTCATTATAAAATTAATGTTTGTATGAACATTTCTATACCCTTGTGGAGTGCCTGTCCCAAAGCCCTTTGTTTGTCACTACTTGGATCAGACGTGTCCCTAAAGGGGTTTTGGCTCTTTTTTCATGACACCAGTGCAGATGCCTCACCTGACCAGCACCGGGCTGAGGGAATGTGGTGAAAGAGTCCTTTATTCACTCAAAATACATTTTTGGGAATCCCAGGATCTATGTGTATTGCAATTTTACCTACTTAATGACTAACCCTCATAAACGTATCATGACACTATCTGTCTGGTCCCTCAATAAAAATATTTACTTAGGATTATTAGTTCAAGTAATACAAACAGCAGTAGTGTATACTGTAATCATACTTTATTAGTTTACAATACCTAACTGAACTTAATAGCACTGACATAATAGGGCAATTTCCACACATAATTCTCTTGACATTGTATATCTTCCTGTGTATGCATGCAATAAAACTCATACTCAAAATGCTAGACTTGTGTACTCTAGGAATCTTCAGCAAGGCATTAAACAGCTAAAGCAGTTAATAAAAAGCAGAATGTCCTCAATAGTGAAGCACTAAACAACAAATGCTAAACATCAACTGAAATGAACTTACAACTGCAGGTTTAAATACATCTGGACATGCAAAACTTCCAAGAAAGTATGGGCATAAATTATTTTCTTTAAAGGAAAAAATGCTGTTTGCTTGGCATTAGGCAGACATTAGAGGGTCAGCTCAGGTTGGACGGTTGGGAGACAAAATCAGAGAGACGAGATTGCGTTGGTTTGGACATGTGCAGAGGAGAGATGCTGAGTATATTGGGAGAAGGATGCTAAGGACAGAGCTGCCAGGGAAGAGGAAAAGAGGAAGGTCTAAGGGGAGGTTTATGGATGTGGTGAGAGAGGACATGCAGGTGATGGTGAAACAGAGCAAGATGCAGAGGACAGAAAGATATGGAAGAAGATGATCTGCTGTGGCGACCCCTAACGGGAGCAGCCAAAAGAAGAAGGGGAAGTCATGTGAAATCATTTTTCTTACTGGTGTTCTTTGTTTACAATTAAGGGCAGAGTGGTGGTTCTGAGGCCAAAGATCTGCGCTGGTATCTGAAAGGTTGCTGGTTCGAATCCCAGTTACTGCCAAAAGAGATCCTACTCTGCTGGGCCCTTGAGCAACACCCTTAACCTGCACTTGCTCCAGGGGCTCGGTACAATGGCTGACCCTGTGCTCTGAACCCCAAGGGTATGTGAAAACTAACAAATTCCTAATACAAGAAATTGTATAAGGTGAAATAACAAACAAAAAAATAGGTAATATTAATTGGACTGTGCAATGAAATGCCACAATAAAATAAAAGCTTTCAATTTACTGTCATTATACTTTGCACTACAATGAAAAAAATGTTAGTCCCACTTGTAATATGCAGCAATAATAAGAAAATAGTAGAATGATACAGCAAACACAAATTATAAAACAGAGTAATGACAATTAAAAAGTAAACAACCATTACATGTTAAAAGTAAATAAAGAAATATCAGATATAAACATACATCATGTATCAGAAAGACAAAGTAACAGTAAGATAGTAAAGTTGAATTTCTAGTTCCAACTGTTTGGTTGTGGGGGTATTTGCATAAATAAATGGTCTTTGGGTAAAAGCTGTCGTTTTGTGCTACAGCATGAAATACGATAATAAAGTTAGTTAGATAGATAGATAGATAGATAGATAGATAGATAGATAGATAGATAGATAGATAGATAGATAGATAGATAGATAGATAGATAGATAGATAGATAGATAGATAGATAGATACTTTATTAATCCCAAGGGGAAATTCACATACTCCAGCAGCAGCATACTGATAAAAAAAAACCAATATTAAATTAAAGAGTGATAACAATGCAGGTATACAGCCAGACAATATCTTTGTATAATGTTAATGTTTACCCCCCCGGGTGGAATTGAAGAGTCGCATAGTGTGAGGGAGGAACGATCTCCTCAGTCTGTCGCTGAAGCTGCTCCTCTGTCTGGAGATGATACTGTTTAGTGGATGCAGTGGATTCTCCATAACTGATAGCCTGCTCAGTGCCCGTCGCTCTGCCACGGATGTCAAATTATCTAGCTCCATGCCTACAATAGAGCTTGCCTTCCTCACCAGTTTCTCCAGGCGTGAGGCGTCCTTCTTCTTAATGCTACCTCCCCAGCCCACCACCGCGTAGAAGAGGGTGCTCGCCACAACCATTTGAAAGAACATCTGCAGCATCTTATTGCAGATGTTGAAGGACGCTAGTCTTCTAAGGAAGTATAGTCGGCTCTGTCCTTTCTTGCACAAAGCATAAGTATTGGCAGTCCAGTCCAATTTATCATCCAGCTGCACTCCCAGGTATTTATAGGTCTGCACCCTCTGCACACAGTCACCTCTGATGATCACGGGGTCCATGAGGGACCTGGGTCTCCTAAAATTGGTTTTGCTGGTGTTCAGGTGTAGGTGGTTTGAGTCACACCATTTAACAAACTCATTGATTAGGTTCCTATACTCCTCCTCCTGCCCACTCCTGATGCAGCCCACGATAGCAGTGTCATCAGCGAACTTTTGCACGTGCAGGACTCCGAGTTGTATTGGAAGTCCGATGTATATAGGCTGAACAGGACCGGAGAAAGTACAGTCCCCTGTGGCGCTCCTGTGTTGCTGACCACAATGTCAGACCTGCAGTTCCCGAGACAGTTTGCAGGGGAGCGAAGGAACAGTATGTTGTACAAGGTACGCCATGATGGAGAATGCTATCTTTAAGCATTTCTTGTCATAATGCTCTGTAGGGGTGGAAGCTTGGTCACAGTTATGAACTGGGAGATTTTAAATACCCTTTGTAGATCTTTGTCTGCATAAGTGCAGTAGCCACGCCAGTCTGTAGTGTCCTTCAGTATGCACTTGTAGAAGCCGAGTCAGGATCCAGTCAGACAGGCTGACGTTCTTTAACATTTTTCAGAGCAGTCTTAACAAGATACGAGTTGTTGAGGGACCATGACAGATCTTCAGTTATGTTAACCCAACTTACTCTGTCTACAGGACACCGGCTTCATGTCCATAAGCTTCCTGACTCTATTAATTTATTACTGCTGTTTTAAAAAAAATCTAAGTGGCTTACCAAAGGCTTTTTTTTTTAATAACTTTTAAAATACTCGGACAAAAGTTATAAAGTTTGTTAAAGTATTATAAAAAAAGTAATCAGCAAATGTAGCTAGTGCTATATATTTTATCAGTAATGTAATATAAGGAAACTATTTAAACCCATTCCAATGTGTTCAAGCTGAGACATTAAAAGAGAAGAGACCCCTGTTTCACAATCATCAATTTCCAGAAATGGGTGGTGAACACCAACCACCCATTTTGAAGCTGTGTTTGAAATAGATAAAGAAATACAGATGGCCACCAAGAAGTACACATTATCATTTCTGACCAAAAAGCAAAAAAAGTTGTTCAAGATTGACAAGGACTCTGAATTGTTCAAAACCAATTGCATACAACTTCTGCTTACCTCTATCCTCTTTTCTTTCCAGTCGAAAATCCCTGCAAATGTCTTTGTTGCTTTTACTTGTTCAGTTATGGAGCACATTTGAGTTGTAAAAATCTTCTCCTTTACAACACAAAACACTTCATTTTTTTTTTCTTGGGTTTTTCGGACAGCGAAATGTGCCATATTTAGAATCCTATAAAAATATGTACTTCAAATAATGAAAAAATATCTGTGTTTTCAACACAAATATCTAACAAATATATAGACTGTTTACATAACATTATTAAGGTGATTAACTCATATGAAACAAACAATGGGAAAACACAACACTAATATGTTATATGGGTGCTACGCATATGAAATTCACAAACAATTGCCTTGAATTTTCATTACAAATATGAACAACATTAGAGCAAAATAACACACACATGCTGTAAAAAGATATCGGGCTTAATAGCAATATAAATGGCAAGACAGCAAGAGACAAAAGTTTTTTGGTTCATATTTTGGAAATTGGCTTTCCTGTGTTAAAGGGTGAAGACAGGCAGACGCTAGGGGGCAGTCAGTGGGACTCAAGGGTGTTACAGCTTGATATGCAGACATGCCAGAAAAGGCGCAGGGTAAGGACAGTTGTTCCACTCTACTTAGTAGCAGAAGAGGTGAGGACCTACTTGTACCACAAAGTTTGTCAAACAGTTTAACTACACAATAAGACTCGGGGACAAAGAGAGACCTGGGACCACCATAGGGAGCTCTAGGTGGTAAGCCAGATCGGTATTTGTAAACTAGAAACAGCCTCAGACTGGGGCATAAAGCCAAACCAAAGATACAGGCCATTTGAGGCCGGGCTCAGGAGGTGAACTGGCAAGTAGGCCAAATGCTCAAACTGAAAGTGAGAGAGTTCCACCAGAGGAACGATGGAAAGAAGGAATGTTTGGAAGGAGAGCAGAAGCCCTGTTTTGTGCTTGTGGTATGAAGTCCTAAATAATGGAAAACGTCCTGGCCATCTGCACTGAGTACGTAGGGGTTTGGAACCTCAAAAACTGAAATACCGCATTACAAATTTCATTTTATTTATGACATGTGTAACTGTGGTTTTGGCATCCAAGAAGTGCTCCCCTCCAGGTATTGTATACACTATTGCCTACAGTTTATATAAAATTGTGCTACTAACAATAACATACAGAAAAATCGCATATGTATGGAGTCAGGGTAAAAGTGTCAGACTAAAAGCAAGCAAAAAGCTAGCAAAAAGTCAGAAATGCTTCAACAACAAATGCTATTTAGAACAGTGGTGTGCTGAAGTGCATCGCTGAACACACATATGAAGCATTGGACTTTGAAAAGGACTGACTAGAATAGAAGAAGACCCCACAGCATTGTGAACTAAGAAAAGGAAGATGAATCTATGGTGGGCAATCAATCACCTAAACTGAACAAACGGAGAGTGAAAGAAAGATGGACTAGTCTGAAGAACCTGATTTTCTGAGGCAAAATGTATATTGTATGATCAGAAGGTTTGCACTATGAATGTGTGCCATAAAAATTTGCAGGCAGTGAGTGATGCTAAAATCAAGTCAGCATGGGCCGAAATCCCTAAAGAATGTTTCCAGGACCTTGTTGAATCAAAGCCTTACAGAATTTAGACTGATATGGAAGCAAATTGGATTCAAAACCAGTACTAAATAGACATACGTACTAAACTGGCCAATAAGTGTACATTCTATAATATACCATATACTGTATATACATTCATACATTATGAATTTGCTTAGCCTATTAATGGCTCACTGACAAGCACAGATTATCCTGGTTGCATCAGGATATTATGCAGTATATGGAATTAGTGGTGAATAAAATGGCCTACTGACAGATACAAGCACACTAACTCATGCATGGACATTCAATATACAGCATCAAACTGCAAATTTAAGTTTTAGACTCTTTTATTTTGAATTTACAAAAAAAAATATGTATTTGTCTGGAAACTAATATGTGGACACTTTAGAGATTGTGACACAGAAGGCTTCATATTCAGAACACAGCCTATCATAAAATTTAACATAAAAGCATATGTAGTGGAACTTTGGTTTGGGAGCATAATTCGTTCCAGAAACATCCTTGTAACCCAAAGCACTCGTATATCAAAGCGAATTTCATCGCAGCTGGTGTGAGAGAGACGAGAGAGAGGAGAGGAGGAGGAGGAGGAGGGTTATTGTGTAGGACGACTTTCACTCTAACTAACGGAATCCCTGCTATCTGTTGGCTCACTGGAATCTTTTTCCTTTTTTGCGACTTTAACAAGGAAACCTAGCCAATGACAGTTGCTTTTGCCTGAACAGTTACTACACTTGGACACAAAATTTAAAGAAATGTAACTGTACTGCACTGTAAGGTTTCTAAACTCTTTTGGGATTCCCCCCAATGGGACAACATGTGGAAGAGCGTCCCGAAGCAACCGCAGGCTCCCAGCGCTGTAGCAGTTCGCCGTAAAAGTGAATCAGAAAAGATCACAGTCAAGCTATAAGCGCCTGCCATCGATGGGTAATGCAAGGAACATTATAAATGCAAGAGCACAGTATTACTTAGCCACTAACCTGGTCACGACCCTGCCTGATTGTTGTGTCTCTGTATAGGAGAGCGGTAGATCCCGCTACAATAAATAACCGTGCTGTTCCTGTTTCACGCTGAATAAAGTTGGTTTTGCTAAAGTACTGAGACTCAGCCTTGTGTTTTGGGGTGCATGACAGGGACTCGCACATAACAGCACAACACGTGGTCATCATACTACAGTAAACAGTATAAGCTCATACGGATGTTGACTATATGAGTGAGGCATGCCGACTGAGAACGAGCATGGGAGACGATTACCCACAATCCCCACTTGACGTTCGGCGGACAAAGCGTAGACATACTACTCGTATTGCAAAACCTCGCTCGTTTATCAAGTTAAAATTTATTAAAAATTTTAGCTCGTCTTGCAAAACACTCGCAATCCAAGGTTTTATTGTAAACCCAAAATAAGACCACATAGCATTTCTACATGTGTATAAACTTTGGGACTATAAAGAAATGATGTTCTATTTTCTAAAGTTTATATAAATTACATTTCTTATAGCACATATTCTTAGGTAAAGCATCTAAATAATTAATGTACATTTAACTATAAGGATCTAAATATTTCATAGACATTCAACTATAGTATATATTTATAGAAAGACACCTCACCTTCCCTTGGAGTGGTTAAGCAAATGGTGAACATCCAGTTCTTGTTTTTTCAAATTCCCAAAAGATGACTGTAGTTTTGAAGAACCTTTCCCCTCAAGCTTAAGGTTCATACTTCCTACCCCTGTTCCTATCTTTCCACTAACGGTGCCTTCAAATGTGCCTTCATACTTAAGGAAATCCGATTCAGCTGTAACTAAAAAATAAAGTAGTGTTGTAGTTAGTCATAGATTTCACATTGGCTGTTTTCTTCATACAATAGGAATCAAAAGTCTAAACATCATTATTCAAATATCAGGTGTTTTCATGTAAAGACCAGATTCAAGATAAATCATATTAGGCCTTTATCACGTTTAACCAACAGTATTTAAGTTAAGAAAATAAACAGATGATTTTAAGGAAAAATAATTAAATATTTTAAAAAACGAGACTCTGGTTTGCGCTGCGGTGGGCTGGCGCCCTGCCCGGGGTTTGTTTCCTGCCTTGCGCCCTGTGTTGGGTGGGATTGGCTCCAGCAGACCCCCGTGACCCTGTAGTTAGGATATAGCGGGTTGGATAATGGATGGATGAAAGGATGGATGGACTCTGGTTTGCATACCCACAAATTATGGGCGTTGTAACTATGACTAACTAATCGTACTCCAAATCATGTATAAAAGTAATTTGTCTTCACCTGGCATCAAGAGTTAAACCTGATATTATCCGTGTATAGACCTCCAAAATTCAACGCGTCTTTCTTTGAGGAATTCTCTGACTTGATGTCAATCTTAATTACGAACTATGACACACTCTTAATAGTCGGCGACTTTAATTTTCATATAGATAATCAATGTGACCAGAAAGTAAAAGAATTTATGAACCTCCTGGACTCTTTTGATTTGAGACAGCTCGTTAATCAGCCTACACATAAAGCAGGTCATACGTTAGACTTAGTAATTACTAAAGGACTAAAAGTTGATATAAAGCAGGTCATTGATACGGGTCTATCAGACCATTTTCTTCTACTATTTAATATAGAAATAATGATAGAAAACACTCATGAGAAGCATATTGTTAAAAAACGCTTCTTTGACTCATCAGCAGCTTTAAAACTTTCAAACATTCTAACCAATCAGTCCGTTTATAGTGCCAACTATAATAGCGAGGAGAATGTAAATAGTAAGGTGGAAAGATTTAATACTAAAGTGAGGGCTGCTGTTGACATAGTTGCACCTGAAAAGACAGTTAAAAAATCTTCCAGCATTGTTATACCATGGAAGACCCAAAGAGTGTCTGATTTAAAGAGAACATGCCGTAGAGCTGAGCGTAAATGGAGGAAAACTAAACTAACTATTGACTATGAAATATTAAAAGTTAAAATAACAGAATACAATAACACAGTCCGTCTTGAGAGGCGCTGCTATTTCTCTAAGATTATAAATAACAATGCTAGTAATCCCAGAGTCTTATTCTCGACGATTGATCGTCTGTTAAACCCAGGTAACTCAAAGGAATGCCTCCTAAGTACTTCCAGTAAAACCTGTGAGGCTATCGCTGTATTTTTCAATCAAAAAATTAATGATATTAGAAATAACATAGTATATCTCCCCAACACTAAGGATCCCCCGAAACCCCAGTACTCCATAATAAATAAATTAGAGTTTTTCACTAGGATAGATTTACCTGATTTACATAAAATAATTTCTCAAATGAAACCCTCCACCTGTGCCCTTGACCCAATACCAACAAATTTTTTCAAAGAAGTATCGGGTGTGCTTATTGATAATGTTCTTGACATAGTAAACTCGTCATTAGATACGGGGGTCTTCCCAGACTGTCTTAAGACTGCGGTAGTTAAACCCCTACTTAAGAAAAATAATCTCGATCCCTCTGCTCTTGAAAATTATAGACCCATCTCTAACCTGCCTTTCTTAAGTAAAATTCTAGAGAAGGCAGTCATTATGCAGTTAAATGAGCACCTCAATAAACATGCTATTCTTGATAAATTTCAGTCAGGTTTTAGAACAAATCACAGCACAGAAACTGCACTCGTTAAAGTAGTAAATGACTTGCGAGTAAATGCAGACAGAGGCCATTTATCTGTTCTCATCCTCTTAGATCTGAGTGCCGCATTTGACACCATTGATCATAATATTCTTAAGAATCGCCTTAGTCAATGGGTGGGCCTCTCTGGCAGTGTCTTAAATTGGTTTGAATCCTACCTGGCAGGGAGAAAATTCTTTGTTAGTTGTGGTAATTATAACTCAAAGACACATGATATTCTATATGGTGTTCCACAAGGCTCTATCCTGGGTCCACTGCTCTTCTCAATCTACATGCTTCCATTAGGTCAGATTATCTCAGGGCACAACGTGAGCTACCACAGCTATGCTGATGACACACAGCTGTATTTATCAATAGCACCTGATGACCCCAAATCTCTTGATTCGCTAACACAATGTCTAACTTGTATCTCAGAATGGATGAATAGTAACTTTCTCAAATTAAATAAAGAAAAAACCGAAATCTTAGTGATTGGCAATAATGGATACAATGAGGCTATTAGAAATAAACTGGATGCATTAGGATTAAAAGTCAAATCGGAGGTAAAAAGCTTAGGGGTAACCGTTGATTGTAATCTGAATTTTAAATCGCATATTAATCAGATCACTAGGACAGCATTTTTTCACCTAAGAAACATAGCAAAAGTTAGACCTCTTATATCATCGAAAGATGCAGAGAAATTAGTTCATGCGTTTGTTTTCAGTCGGCTAGATTACTGTAACGCACTCCTCTCAGGACTACCCAAAAAAGACATCAATCGTTTGCAACTAGTGCAGAATGCAGCTGCTAGAATCCTTACCAGGAAAAGAAAATCCGAACACATTTCTCCAGTTTTGATGTCACTACACTGGTTACCTGTGTCATTCAGAATTGACTTTAAAATTCTGCTTATGGTTTATAAAGCTTTAAATAATCTCGCCCCGGCTTATATATCGGAATGTCTGACACCTTATATTCCAAATCGTAACCTCAGATCCTCAACTGAGTGTCTCCTTAGAATTCCAAGAGCAAAACTTAAAAGAAGTGGTGAGGCGGCCTTCTGCTGTTATGCACCTAAAATCTGGAATAGCCTGCCAGTAGGAATTCGCCAGGCTAATACAGTGGAGCACTTTAAAAAACTACTGAAAACACATTATTTTAACATGGCCTTCTCATAACTTCACTGTAATTTAATCCTGATACTCTGTATATCTAATTCATTATAATAACTATTCATTCAAAATCTGTACTAACCCCTACTCTCTCTTCTGTTTCCTTTTCCGGTGTCCTGTTGGTGGTGGCGTGTGCCACCACCATCTACCCAAAGCACCATGATGTTCCAACAATGATGGATGGATTAAAAGCCAGAAATCTGTATGACCATCAGCATCAAGTGACTCCGTGAAAAACCCGAACTACAAAGAGGACTATTTCATTTATGTTAGGTAGAATGCCCAAAGGGGACTGGGCGGTCTCGTGGCCTGGAACCCCTACAGATTTTATTTTTTTCTCCAGCCTTCTGGAGTTTTTTTTTGTTTTTTCTGTCCACCCTGGCCATCGGACCTTACTCCTTTCTATGTTAATTAATGTTGTCTTATTTTAATTTCTTATTTTGTCTTTTATTTTTCTTCTCTCCATTATGTAAAGCACTTTGAGCTACTTTTTGTATGAAAATGTGCTATATAAATAAATGTTGTTGTTGATCTAGTGAGGCAGGGACCTGGCAACATTGCTTACAATTAGGAGACTGACCCATATACATTTTTTGAGAGCATTAGTCAAGAAAGATGTGCACAATGATTAATTCTGTGTTAAATTAGGGTTCTCAC
The DNA here is from genome assembly GCF_900747795.2 of Erpetoichthys calabaricus. Taxonomy (NCBI): domain Eukaryota; kingdom Metazoa; phylum Chordata; class Cladistia; order Polypteriformes; family Polypteridae; genus Erpetoichthys; species Erpetoichthys calabaricus. Next base: position 53,098,010 of record NC_041406.2, on the reverse strand, counting down.
CAACTATTGTTGAATGTATTTTATGGAGAGTTGACTTTAACTCCTTATCTGCAAATCTCATTGAAAGGTCTCATTTTTAGTGCTTTCAAAAATTATCTAAGGTGCAGTCTTTTAAAAGCACAGCCATGTAGATATCCACTTTTCTCTTTATTGTAGCTACATTGTATAATTCCTGCAACAGACATTGAGGGAAGCTGTTAACAAGTCCAGAGTCAGCTCTGTTTTTGCAAGACTTTTGTTCAGAATCATTTTTTTGCAATAAGATTTATCCAAATTTAAATCATACAATTGAATAATTTGGTTCCACTTTAGAGGTTAAATATTCTGAAACATGTGGCTTTACCTAAATCTTTGTTAATAATCTGGACATTTTTACATTTGTAATAGATCTAAGACTAAAGTACATTCAATTGCTAAAACAAAATAAGTGAAAAATTGAAAAGAAAATACAAAATGAAAACATTGCTATGTCTTTTTGTAGCTGCAAACACAATTCTTTTGTTATGTGTTCTAAGACCGGGTTATGTCGATGATAATACCGTATTCTGTCGAGTCTTAATAGTCCACACTGCTTGCTGACTTGTAGCAAGGTTCAAATATGATGATGCCACAGGCAGTAGAAATCACTTATTTTTATGCCAAACAGAAGAGTCATACCTGGAATGATTGTAGGCTCTCCTTGTAGTATCTCATTTAGACTAAATGATAAAGGAATGTATCTTGGCTTCTGCCAAAACCAAAACCTCTTCTGTTTGATGACGAGAGATGCTGGTTGAATTTTATCTGAATCATTCAGGCGAGATACAGGAATGAGGTCTCCATCAGAATCAATCTGCTTCACAAACTTGCTAGTGGCTTTGGCAAACATTTTTGAATACTGAAAAAAGAAACCAAAATGACAAACATTAAAGTTAGTTCAAAACAAATAAAATGCCATTAGATTTGAGTTTTGTTATTTTTTTTTACAAGTACTTGATATCTCTTGAGCACTATACGTCTGATATAAAAACATGGCCTTCCACCAGGTTCAGTTCATGGTCTAATTTTATTTCAGGTTTTCCTAAAGATAGCACAGTGGCACTGTAGTTAATGTTACTGCACGATGGCTCTGGGGACCTGTCAATAAATAGTTTTCTCTCCTCATTTAAATACGGGTTTTTTACTTTTACTTGAAAGATGCTCTCCAAGGGTTAATTTGCAACTTTAAATTGGCTATGTGTAAGTATGCACGGTTATGTCACATGACTGGCATCTCATTCAGGATTGGTTTTAGTCTTGTCTCTCATTATGCTAAGATTTGCTATGGAAGTTATAATGGAAAAACAAAGTTCAGAAAATGGAAGGATGATGGGTATTTTTTTTTTCTTAGTACCTTCAGTTTGTTCAATTTGTTCAATTAAGAAGAAAAGAGTGAATTTAAAAGTCAGCCTTCTGGCCAAATAAGCTGCATATTGTTTAATTTATTCTTTCTTGCTTGGTGACTTATTACTTTAACACATAAGAGCACATTTTATAATCATAAGATGTTAATTATTCAATAATTCTTTGGACATATAAAATGACTATTATTGGTGAAATGATCAACAAACACAGGTAAGGTATGCCCTATCAGTGTTAGTATTTTTAATAACAACTAGGGGGCTCTGCCCCCTGCTCGCTTCACTCACCAACCTCGATGTAGGCACTATGCGCCAGCCTTTTTGCTGCTCTGCTGCTCGCGTATAAGGAAATGGATGCCGAATTTAAACAGATTGCTATTTTCATGGGAATTGTTACATATGCATAATAGAACTAGCTATTTTACATTACAGCGAGTAATTAACCATAGTAAAAAATAGTAAAATGTAATATATTGAAAAAAAATTGTTTCATGTTGTGTTAGAGGCATTTGTTGCATTATACATTTTCATTCTGTTTGGCTTTGAAATTAACACACAAATACTTTTTAAACTTTCAGTTTTACTGTAAAATTTCAGTAAAAGCAATATTTGGAATTAACTTTTCATCAATATTGCACTGAATTTTGATTCCATGTTTGGAGTTACATCGTGACAACGCAACGTATAACTGCCCATAAGTGAATATCGTTTCTTTCTCTCTAATAAATAAACTGACTTTTTCAAATGTTTATCCCTGTGGTTTATTAATTGTCATAGCAAAAGCTATTCTAACGAGAAACTGTAAGCGTTTTAATATGAATGGCATATCAAGATCTCCTTTTGGTGCCTCATGTTATCTGCAGAAGATGTACTACATTACCTTTCTTGTCGCCTGTTAAAATTTTACATGCTATAACATTATGATACATCCTTCTTAAAACAGTAATTAATTTGGTGGAAGACCGGACGGTGTTAACGGCTGTAGTTATTCTTCAGAATATTGTAAGCTGATGTTTTCATCTTCCGCACGACCACCACCAACTGTTTCAGCATAGTCTATTGATAAACATTTAACCAATCTGCCATGTAACCGATCAACAATTTTCACATTAATTCATTTGACTTCATCGTTTCTCAGTGCTAGGATTGCTCGTGTACTCATTTCTTCTGTTGATAACCCTTCGGATGAAATTCTTCAATAAGATTTGGACATAATACATCTTCTTTAATGGGGAACTTAAAGTGAGGAAAACATAAAAATTTATAAGAGCTGAGAGTGCAGGAAATGTGTCTGTCAAAAGCATTCACACGAGTGAGAGGTGAGAGGACAGTGGGCGTAGGCCGAGAGGAAAGCGGGACTTGAAAAAAATCTCTTGGCAATAGTCTCGTCTCAAGATTTTCTTTTATAATAGAGAGATTAGTTTGTACATAGCTGACTTTTAATAGTTACAGACTTGGCTGTGTACTTATCATTTATCATCAAACTTTTGGTAAGCAACTTCCCTTTTATATCTACCGTTCACTACTTTTCTCTATCTCTTCTTGGTGTCCTTTGGGCAAATAACCTTTCTTGGAATGAGCAATGGACAGGTGAAATGTTGTAATCATAAAGCACCATGATTCTGCTGTTTTGCTTATGGCAAATAAATACTAAGTAATCATGGCTTTTAATTTTTAGTTGCTTATTCTAGTGAAAAATAAGTCTGTTGGACAAAGTCAAGGGATTACTATAAAGTAATTTGAAGTATATGAGTTATTACAATGATTTTCACAGAATGCCAGTTCATTACAGCACAGATGTGCCCACTTGACCATTCAAACGTACCAGACTGATATAATGACTTTAAATAAGATAGGTGCCTTAGAAGGATTTACGTTTTAGGGGAAAAAAACAAAGCAAATGGCAAGAAGTTATGTAAAGGCATAATATTTTTCAAATTTGGATTTAAACTTGGAACCAAAAGCTGTGTAAGAGCAATTTTGATTGACACACTCCAGTAAACAAAAAAGCAACACAATTATTATTATTAAACATCTGAATGTCTACCTTCTATTGTTATATTCCATACATACTGTATATTATAAATTATAAGAACAGTTTACAACGAATAAAAAATGCATCATCATTCTTCTACCTTGAGACATGACTACTTTTAGGAAATATTTCCTTTAGTTTAAATGATTTTATGATATGTTAAAGATAAGACATTTTCGGCACAATTCTGTGATCTATAAAATCACACTATACATAAAATGATACAGTCTTCTCACAACACCCTGAATGGAGTTTTTATTTAATTCACTTGGTGCTCTGTTGAACTCTGAGTAGATGAGTGCTATTATTTAGCTAGCTACATTACCAGTCTTCAGGTATATTTAAAAATATTTGGTATTTGCTGTCTCCTGCCTTATGTGTTTCATCAGCATTTGTCCTACACCTTTTTCCAGTGTCCTCATGTGTCTCAACCTGTCTTGACCACTGCTTCCTATCTCACTCTTGTTCCCGTAAAGCCTGCTCCTCGACTTTATCATTTTGAAGCACACTGTTCACTCCCTGTCTGCTTTTTGACTACCACTAGTGGTAGATGGGCCTCACTTCCCACTGTAAAAATATTGTTTGAATTTTTGTTAATACTTCCCATGTTTAAAAGTGACTCTCAGTGTTCCTCCAATGCCTGATGCTTCCTGTCTCGATCACATTTGACTTAGTAATGAGATTAAAGTTGAACAATCTGACCAAAGCCAAACTGACCAATCAGAATGCTCAAAGGCACCTTATACTCACACACATACACAGAGACAGTAATATCTTATTATATGATAGATAGATTTCTCCACAGGGTAGCTGGACTTTCCCTTAGAGATAGGGTGAGGAGTTCAGTTATCCGGGAGAGATTCGGAGTACAGTCACTGCTCCTCCGCATTGAGAGGAGTCAGTTGAGGTGGTTCGGGCATCTGGTCAGGATGCTCCCTGGACACCTCCCTAAGGGGGTGTTCCGTGCATGTCCCACTGGGAGAAGGCCACGGGACAGACCCAGGACGTGCTGGAGGGATTATATCTCCCGGCTGGCCTGGGAACGCCTCGGGGTCCCCCAGAGGAGCTGGTGGAGGTGGCCGGGGAGAGGGAGGTTTGGGCTTCCTTGCTTAGGCTACTGCCCCCACGACCCGACTTTGGATAAGCGGTGGACAATGGATGGATGGATAGATGGAAGTGAGTGTGGATATAAATGGCAATAATTTAATGAAAGTTAAAAATCTTTTTGCAGTTCTACAAATCCATCTGACAAAATAAAACTTTAAGCTTCTCTTTTTTTGGTTGGCAAATCCTAACTGTCCAATTTTGAGTTGTTTTTTTTTTCCTTTTCGTGCCAAAAGTCCAATATTTACTACACAAAGCTCATTTGAGAACATGTTTTAAGGTGGGTGAAAGTCTGAACTTCAGGTGGAACGATTACTCAATTTATTTATTAGAAAGACTGTTAAGATACTGCCAAGTTACCTACATGGCTGAAAACAGAATAAACAACTGGTAGGCTCTCTTCATTTAGATAAATGTCAATCTATAAAGAGTCTCAGAAATATTAAAAACTATTTCATAATATACCTTCTTAAGTTGTAATTCAGATTTGATTCCTAAATCAATGCTTAATATCCTCACAAAATACAGGATCCCATTACCTCCCACTGTATGGTACTTTGTTGCCAATTATTTTGAAAAATGTTAAGTCCAGTATATCCATTCTCCATGCCAGAAGACACACAACAATGTCAATACAAATACAAATGAGGGATTCCAAAAGTTTCTAAACCCTTGGGCTCCATCACCTCCACATTCTACTGCTCCACACAACACCATTATAGCCCCCGGGCAAAGCAGTGCACTGAGGCCCCTACCTACACAACCACTCTGCAAGTCACAACATACATAGATTAGCATGGGCAACTGTCCTTTGACACTGGGACTGGGGGAGCAGCCATGGGATGCACAGTACGTCCCCAAGAACGCGTGGTGGCAGCCCTCCTGGGTTACAGGCCTGAGACTTAAGGGCTCAGACCTGTTGGGCTTTGTGGCCACCACCAGGAGGGGCTGCATGGCTTAACAGGCCTCTGTGGGCTGGAATGCAGCCATACCCGAAAGTGCAGCCTAATTAGGCTAATTACCACCTGGAGCACTTCCAGGAGGGCTATAAAAGGAGCCTGCAGCCACTACTCAGGGAGCCAGAGTTGGGAAGAGGAGGATGACGACGACAACAACAAGGAGGACGAGGAGGAGGACGATGACGACGACGACAAAGCTTCCTGGGAGGAGTAAGAAGAGTGTGTTTTTCTTTTGGTGTTTTTTGGACTGTGTAGGGCCTGTGGGACACAGGGAAGACGTGCCCCACGGCTGAAGGCAAAATAAAATCTTTTTGTTTATTTTTACCTGTGCCTCTGTTGTCAGTCTGTCGGGTCGACACCTATATAGCACCTTTGCCACATACCATATATACTCACGTATAAGTCTGATCTTGAAATCCGAAAAATCGATCATAAAATCAGATCCCAACTTACACTCCCGTTCAAAAATTACACTTACATTTTTTTTTACATCTTTTTGCCTCCTCCAATCTCGCACCAGTTTCTCAGACACATCGAATTTTGTTGCACCAGCATAGTTACCAATTTCTTTCACCAATTCAAAGACTTTTAATTTAAAACCAGCTTCATATTTTCTTCTGATCGAATGCTCCATCGTAGATAAGAGATGCTCTTACGATAAAGGTGTATGAGGGCGTGAAATACAAAAAACACAAATCAGTGCAAATGTTGCTTCGGAATAGTTCAGGTATTACCATCTGGTCACTTAGGCAGTGTGCTCCGTGGTTACTGTCAAAGTGGGGTGTTAGCATATCATAATCTCTTGAACCAATAGAGCGATTTTTCCGCATTCGACTTATACAACTGACATTATAAAATACTGGAAATTATACAGTAAAATCAAGTCCCGATTTAACCGTGGGAGAACTTAAACGCGAGTATATACGGTATACACCAAAAATTAAATTAGTTTCAGCTAAAGGCCATACAAATTACTATAGGAGAAGCCTAAAATGATTTCTCCTGTCTTTGTGCAAACAAACACACATTTTTATGAGTTACCAAAATTACACGTTTACTTTCTTTATTATGTATCGTTCATTGCTGTAGTAACTGCTACTTCGGTTCATATAAATATGACCTATCTGCTCTTATTCCATCTTGTTGTCAAGAGTAACCACTGCACAGTGACAAGTGTATTAAGACAGACCTGCTAAGGGTGAAACTCTAGAGCGGTGATTTGATTTTTTAGGGGGGCAATTTGAGAATTTAGGTATGTTAAACAATTTATAAAATGAAAAAAACAGAAATTCACTGTTAAAAAATGATATATTTATATAAACATAGAAGGGATGGTGAAGAACCCTTTAATTTATGATTTTACAACCAGCTTTGGGTTTTTCTACTTAGAAATTGTTTTTACCATTAAAGTAATATGAATTGTAACAATGATTATAAAATTTGCAATATAAGAACAATATAAAATGATCAAAATATTACAGAAAAAGTGTAATTAACGTTATTTTATATTTATGAATATAATGTCTCTTATTATATGTTGCCAAAACTGTATTTGCTGTATTTTCATATTACTTCATATTATATATATTTTTTTTTAACAATTTCTTAGTGATTTCTTTGTCAGTAGTTCAACTATCCTTTCCCTCTTTTGTTTCCATGTTCTTTGGAAGCTTGTTTAGACCAAATTAATGACATAATGGGCTTCCTCCACGTGAGTAGGAGTTCACTTTTTGAATAGGTAATAATAAAAATAAAGTATATGTTAGAGTGGGGGACATCATGATTTTAGAGAGGCCTAGGTGGGGTATGGCCAAAAAAAGGTTGGGAACCAGTGCTCTAGAGTCAAGTCACCTAAAGAACTGATCACTGCACAAGTTGGCTTTAAATATGACTGTTTTAAATCAAACTTATTTGTCAGATGCCTTTTACAGTAGGATGAAGACAGCCTTAATGCTGACAGTGGATTTAACAATGATTGACTTGTTTCATTTATTGACAGATTATATGTAGGTATCCCATGAGAAAAGGAAAAAAACACTCAGGCATAAGAAGCACATGAAGGTTTTGCACAGAAATTTCTGCCGTCATTTTTATATGGGACTGGCATCTCCCATGTCTGACAGAGAAACAGAATAAAATGAAGCAAAATGAAACTACAATCTGACAACATATTTCCTGTATAGAACATTAAAAACAGCCTTTAAATAACACTACGTGAACGATTAATGGGTATTCAAAAAAGGAACACAGACGCCAGCCCCGTCACAAAATGTGTTTTCAAACAAAGCACTTATGATAAGCTGTCCAAGCTTTTCTCACTGATTCTGCAAATCTTTATGTGTAATTTTTGGCACTAATATAAGAGATGGCACTAATATGGCTTCTGAAAAGGAGCAGTAGTTAAATACTGCAGTTTCAGAGTTAAATGAGGTTACTGTACACATTTTCATTTTAAATTATGCGATTCTGAGGTCAAAGATTGCCAGACAAGTAAAAAATAACAATGAGAAACATAGCTGTGCCACAAAAATGCAAGTTGGCATAAAGTACAACTATTAATAAATCCCTCTTGCATATTTGTGAAGGACTTCATGTCACAACATGACAAATCAAAAGAGATAGGGACATTTATGACACATTGCCAATGTTAAATATTAACCAAGTGCTAATAACTTGGGCTTGAACTATCACCCAGTGTAAGAACAAAAATCAGAAGCAATGGAAACTGCAACCACGAGATCTTCAAGATGGGCTTCACAAACTTTTAATATGTATATCCTCCGTAATAGTCCAAACAGTTGGAGAATAAAGCGCAAACTTAAAACAAACGCAACAGTAGACTGTTCAGAGTTTAGGTCCTTCAGAAAAGTCATTTGATAACAGATCAACATGCAGAACAAAGACAATAAAAATATACAGCTGAAATGTATTCATTGGAAGTTATAAGTACCGTGTCACTTTAGAAGAGGAAGTGTTTTAAAAATGTATGTGCTTGGAAGTTGTAGCTCTTGGCAATGAACCAAGTTATTGTATGTCATGGTAAGAGCGTAGTTAGAGAGTGGTGAACCTCCCACCCTCCTGAAACAATTTATATTAATGAATTTATTTCCATGACAATATTTTAAAAGTAAAAGCCCAAACCCCAAAGCTGCACCAAAATGGCCCTTTTTAAATAACAAGTCAGGCCGGTTTTCTTTACAGACATGCCAACAGATTCCTATTCTGGACATTCAAAAACTATTAAACTGCAATATAAATTATTTTACATTACAGTGTAATGCCCTCTGGAGCTGCTGAATCTAGAAAACGTAAATAAGAGGTGAAATCTAGAGTTTGTATTGACTAAATAAAGCATATTATTATTATTGTGTGTGCCCTTCTGCATGTATAGAATGTGTTTGCAAAGCACAATGAGCAGACTCATTTTATACACCCTTAGCAAACACAGTGACATCTCTGTTCCTAACTGTAACATGTCATTGCTGAAGAATGAATTGACAGTGGCTGTCTTTGCACCTCTCTTTTAATGGATCTGCAGGTTAGGTGTGCAGCAACAGAGTTAGTTAGATAAGAAGCTATTAGCATCATTTTAATGTTTGATGTCTACATAAACATCACTTACACATGCATGTTAAAAAATAAATAAAATGATATTATTTTAGTGACTATCTTGGCTAAATCGAGAGGGGGAAGACTAAAGATTATACCTTGACTCTATACATTTGGAATACAAGGGACATTTCTGTTTCTGGATTCAATTTTAAGCAACAGATGCATTTTAAAAATACTTTCAAACTGTTCACTTAGCTAATGCTCACTTCCACTTACAAAGCCTTTACAGGCTCAAGGAAGGACTCATCCCAATCAAAAAAGGATCTTGTGCAGGACACCAGTTCATCATATTCATGTAAACACCCAAACTGACATATCGAGTTAATTAAACTAACATACATGTTCTTTTGAAATTGGGGTACTTAGAGAAAAACCATAAAAAATAAGGGGAGAACATACAAAACTCATACTACTGGGGACCAGACCAGGAGCTGAGCCCAGGCTACCAACCAGTGTTCCCTTGCCATATCATTTATACACTTGATATACCTAGGCCATGTATTTCTATCAAAAGCTGCCATAAGGCATTATGTAGTGAGTGGTGTACATGACACATGCTGAAATGTCACTTATTAACATTGTAAACTTTACCACAGTAAACTTTATTACTCCTCTTTTCTATTATGTTATAGGTGTTGCTAAAGTCACTTGGACTTGAAATATTATCATACTGTAGGAGTTTCAGTGTGCCGTGCATATGCAAATATTCACTGTTGTACAGTACATCATTAATGTTTACAAACAGTTACATATTGTCACGCTTGGGTCACAAAGTTGCACAGGTTCATTCAGGGTTTTCAAGAAACAGAAATTTTATTTGAATACAGAAGAAAAGACAAAGCATAAAGAATAAAGTAGAGGACGTCTGGGGAAAGAGAGACAAGGCAGTGAGACACTAGGACAGCCGCGGTGCAGTCTTTTAAATGTTCAAAACTGCGCGCGACATGCAGAACACGCGGCACGGCAGCAAGCAGCAGACTAGCAGCTGATCCGCAAAGAAGAGATGTTTCCCGTTGTATCACTGTTTAAGAGGGGGTTTCAGAGGAACGGCCACATCCTCTTGGGGCCACATTCACTGTGTTCACAATATACATGACACGAGGCCTAATAAAATGCAAAAAAAGAATATTGTAAACCACCTTCCTACATCCCTGGTTGTATCTATTTGAATATTCTTACAAGACCCTGCAACCAAAGTACTTGAAACTAACAATTTGTGAAAAATGCACATTATTATCGGCAGCACTGAATATTATTGTGCCTCGACAAGGCTTGGACAGGTTTCAATTCCTAGCTGGGTTTCCCTCCATGAGGATTCTATACATCACTCCTGTGTTCTGGTTACTTTCCTGAAAGGACTCTCATTTTCTCCAAGAATATAAACATGCCGTTATAGTAATTTGTAACATGAACATGCCCTGTAGAAGCACTGTCTTAGCTAGGTCCCTGCCTTATGCTCCTTTGTGCCAGGGTAGGTATGAAGCAACCCAGTACTGCATAAAGCAGGTTGAAAAAATTAGCTCTCTGTGATTAAATAGACAGTATAAATAATTTGTAAGGTAAAATCATCCGTTAATAATATGCTACTCTTCAGTAGCATGAATTCCAAGTGTACACTGCATCAGCTAAAGTTGTTAGATAGATAGATAGATAGATAGATAGATAGATAGATAGATAGATAGATAGATAGATAGATAGATAGATAGATAGATAGATAGATAGATAGATAGATAGATAGATAGATAGATAGATAGATAGATAGATAGATATTTTATTAATCCCTAAGGGGAAATTCACATAATGGAGAATGTGAAAATATTTTACTGTACAAACCTGTCTTTCATGATTAGATGTCACTTAATTGACTACATTATCTGTAAAATCAGTAAACATTTTGCAAACACATGGATGTTCCCCGTTCCAAATAACTTCATGGATAAGAAGCTCACAAAACCACTAAGACCATACAAATAAAATACCTTGTGTACAGCTAATGACTCCAAAGATTCTTTACAGCACACGTTCTTGAAGCGAATCTTTAAAGAAGATATTATTACGAGCTGTTCTTTAAGGTCAATGTATTTCAATGACAAATTGAGCAGCGTAATTAAGTATTGATAAGTTTACAGCTGTCACACGAGTACTCATTTATTATTTATTTAAGTGCTATAATCTGACAGGTGGCATAACAAGGATCTTTTTCCCTTAAGTAAATAACGCATCACTGAATTACCTGTCATTTTGGGATGGTTATGGCATGTCACAGAAAAAATTTCCCACGTTCACAGGAAACTACTACATGCGTTTCTGTGTGGGAGTACTGAAACTTTTGTTTTGCTAATTTGTAGGCATTATTTCAGTATTTTTTTAAGTTGTCAGCCTTTCTCTTTCAACAGAAAAAAAAAGAAAAGCATAATCACAACACCACAAGCCAAGCCGGTATTAAAAATACAGTGCAACATGAAGATGGATGGATGGATGGATGGATGGTTTATAGGTTAACATTATTCACAAATATACTCTTAAGTGTAAGATACAATAATGCATTCTGATATTACTTTTATTGTAACAAAATTGAAATACCATCCACCTTATTAATGTGCATATTACAATATTTGGTCCTAAAGGTTTAGAGCGTAGTGCAAGGCAAGAAAGAAGGCTGGTTGGAAGTACCAGTACTAGTTAAACTATAAATATATCTCTCTATTATAAAAAAAAAATCTTAGGTGGGAGACGAGACGTGATCTTCTCGGAAGACACTTTAACGTCCCGCGAGACAAGGCAGCGAGACAAAAGGACAGCTGCTGTATAGGATTTTAAATGAACGACGCACAGCGCGACAAGCAGAACACGCAGCACAGCAGCAGCAGGACAGTAGCTGGTCCGACTGCATCTCCTTAGCGTGCGTCCAGCCCCCCCCCCCTTCACAACATGAGCAGCATTATACGCCCCGAGAGAAAGAGATGTAACCACACCCCGGGCTGGGAAATAAAGGACATATATTGTTTTTACAAACGTTTTAAGGTAAAAGTGAAAATAATGCATATGTAACAATTCCCATGAAAATAATCTCTTTAAATTGTATATCTGGTAATCCAAACCCAGGGGTGGGCAAGTGAAGCGAGCAGGGGGCAAAGCCCCCAGTCTAAAATAAGTTAATTTTAAGTAATTAACTAATTAACAGTCAATAGATGCTGAATACAGTTCAATTACAAACAGTACAGAAATGCAAAAGGTAGGAGACAATACAGTTTAATAATAAATTTAAATAACACACTGTGAGAAAAATTAAGATGCACCCACTTGCAGTCCACCAATGTGCACAAAAGAGAGAGAGAGGAGGTTAGGAGCAGGCGCTGATACAGGGCATTGTTGCACCCACCACATGACACACCAACTCAGGATCCCAGATTAGGACCAGAGTGCAGCCATACAACGGGTTAGGGGTAGGGGTAGGGTTAGGTTACGGTTAGGGTCAGCACCACACTAGTTCAGATGGAGTGGAACAGTGTGAGTTTTTTTATGGTGGCTGGAGTGCCAATTCTGCCACCAACCCCCAGGTTTTTCCCTGCCGGTTGAGGGCCTACATGCAGGGCTGGATGCAGATTAACGTCATACACAGGACAGAGCAATTGCAGGTTAAAGGCTTTGCTCAAGGGTCCAACGAAGTAGAGTCAGTTTTGGCGTGCATAAAAAAACATCATAAAAATTGTAATATATGAGTAAGAAATGATTCCTGCTCTGTAAATGCGACAATAATGATTCTATAAAACTAGAAACCATACTTGAAAGAATGCAGTGGTGTGTGCTTGCCATTAATACTGATTAAAAACACATAGGTGGTAATACAGGCAGATGTTTGCAATAGTATGGATTCACACAAGGACCAAATGGGGTCCAAGCATTGCCAGGGAGGAAATGAACCAAACTGTGGTTGCCTTCTTAGAATGTCTTAAACATGCTCTGGAAAAGACAGAGAGAGACTCTGGACGTTGTATAAGCGTTCCCATGAAATATTAGCTGTGTGTGGTTAAGAAATGACCTGTTCAATAAGGCGCCAGAGAAGCCTGTCATGAAAATCTGCACCAAAATGTTAAAGATCTCCTCAGTATATCATGTTACTGCATGGTCAAACTAACTTGTGAACATCAATTTTAGACGGCACCAGATTACATGATAACTGGCTGTTTCACAAGGCTGTCATTATTGCACATTTGTACAAGTTATTCCAATGTGTGAATATGGTGGTCAGTGGCTCCAAGAAAAAGATGAAAGACTTGATAATAAAAACACCCTGATGCTAGCATATGGTCATCTAAGTTGTTTCAGCACAGCTCAAATGATGCATTTGGCAGACATTGTAACAGTTGTTGTGAATAAAAGCCAGTCTTTGAGAGTAGACTGTACATCGTCATGATCCATCTTTGTAAACGGAGTAGGCACTGTGATGACTAAGCCATTATCATTATCAGCAGAAGACCTTCCAGTGGTATATGTGAGCATGGTGGACTAAAAAAGTCATAATACTTCTGGGTTTAATGGTAATGTAATATATAGTAGTTGGCCTTACAGTATTTTCTTTCTGATAAACAGCCAGGCTGAGTTTATCATGTAAAGAGTGTTTCCATTTTGCCAACTCTTAAATTATTTGTTTAACATTCAATTATTGTACTTTGTTGCAGAAAAATTAGGCAGTCTGCTAAACATATATTCTAAGAAGAGGAAAGAACCTGGAAGCCACATGAAGTGACGCTGAAAATGGGAGATATAATAGAAATTGAACAGCAGCGGCATCCTTAGAACAACATAAATGTAACATTCACAAACGTGCTTTATCCAAATATCTTTCTAAACTCTACATGTATGGGTTTTCAATATTTTGGAGGATCACAAAGCACATCCACTGCTAAAATGTGACAAAATCCATCTCTTCAAGAGGTGAGTGAAAAGGTACAGTAAACACAGTAAGTCCTGGACCACATATGGGCACTTGGCATTGGGCATGCAGATTAGAACACCATCCTCTTTTCATGCCTTGTTACCAGCATTCTCTGCTAACCACTCTCCTGTCCCAAGTGTTGGCTGGCAGCATGTTCATGACTGGGTATATTTAACATGAAAGGTTTTGACCATTCAATCATTCCTCCTCCAAATCTCAGCCGCTCAACACTTGCCAATACAACAAAATTCACATTTTTGAGAAGAACTTTTCACAATTTTTCAGGCTCCCTTCTAGTGTCCCTAATGTGGGTATTTGAGGTTCTTTGGCTTAATCTACTGTGAAACATTCAACAACAGAAAAAGACTCTTTAATGTCAACATGAAAACATGTCTCTGCAAAGTAGTCTAAATTAATTACAAATATAAAACACCACATAATTGATAAGTATTCACAATCATATTTGGTAGCCATTACAGCCTCAAGTCTCTATGCTCCCGTCTCTATCAGCTTTGACACCTGGACACTGCCATTTTTTTCCTCATTCTTCTTTGCAAAGCTGTTCAAGCTCTACCGGGTCACACAGGGACCGTGAGTAAGCAGTCATTTTCGAGTTTAACCACAGATTCTCAATTAAATTAAAATCTCAACTTTGATTTGGCCACTCTAGGATATTATCGTTGCCTGGCTTTGGCTTTCGGCCTGTGGTCATTGTCTTCCTGGAAAACAATTCTTTCCCCAAGATGCAGGTTTCTTGCGGATCATCAGGTTTTTCTCCAGGATTTCCATGTATTTTGCTGCATTAATTTCACCCTCTACCCTCACAAGCTTTCCAGGGCCTGCAGCAAGGAGACATCCCACCATTATATGTTTTTGATAATGTGCACTGTTTGGATTATGCCAAATATGTCATTTAATTTGATGGCAAAAGGCTCACTTTTGGTCATATCAGACCACAGAACCTTCCTCCAGCTGACTTCACAATCTACCATGTGCCTTCTGCAAACACTGGTCCAAAAATCAAGTGTGCTGTTTAAGCAGTGGCTTTCTCACTTACCCTCTCCCATAAAGCTACAACTGGTGGGCAACAGCTGTTGTCTGAACAGTCTACAGATGTGGACTACTGTAGCTTGTAACACCTTTAGAGTTATCACAGGTCTTTTGGTGGCCACCCATGCTTGTCTTTTTCTTGCACAATCTCTCAGGTTTTGTGGCTGTCCTACTCTAGACAGACTTACAGATGTGCCATACTCCTTCCATTTCATAATGGCTGGTTTAGCTGCACTCCAAGGGATACTCAGTGACTTGGATATGTTCTTGTTAATATCCCCTGTCTTGTGTTTTTAGTCACCTTTTTACAGATTAGCTTGGAATGTTCTTTTGTCCCCATTGTATAGGTTTGGCCACCATACTGACTCACCACAAACTGGACCACCTAGTTGCAGGAGCATTTTGCTACAATGAATTAAAAGCCTGTGACTAAAGATAGCTGATCTCCATTTAAGTAATGATGTGTCTTCTAAACCAGGTGGCTGCACCAGTGATGATTTAGGTGTGTCATAGGGAGTGAATACTTATGCAAAAAATAATTTGGGGTTTTTTATTTTTGTAATTATTTTAGGCAACCTTGTAATGAATTGTGTTCAGTTTGACATTAAACAGTCTTTTTTGTTGATCAGCGTCAAAAAAGCCAAATTAAATCCTCTAAGATTCAACATTGCATAACAATAAAATGTGAAAATTTCGAAGTGGATGAATACTTTTTATAGGCTTTGTAAGACAGAGACAGAGAGAGAGAGAGAGAGAGAGACATGGGAGGATGCTGTGATAGGGTGTTGATGCACCCACCAGTTTGCATATCAGGAGAAGATGGGAGTGGAGGATGCCATCATCTATATGCTACACCGATCCCTCTCCCACTTGGACAGAGGCAGTGGTGCTGTAAGAATTATGTTTCTAGACTTCTCTAGCGCCTTCAACACAATCCAACCTCTGCTCCTTAGGGACAAGCTGACAGAGATGGCAGTAGATTCATACCTGGTGGCATGGATCGTGGACTATCTTACAGACAGACCTCAGTATGTGCGTCTTGGACACTGCATGTCTGACATTGTGGTCAGCAACACAGGAGTGCCAAAGGGGACTGTACTTTCTCCGGTTCTGTTCAGCCTATATACATTGGACTTCCAATACAACTCGGAGTCCTGCCACGTGCAAAAGTTCACTGATGACACTGCTATCGTGGGCTGCATCAGGAGTGGGCAGGAGTATAGGGACCTAATCAATGAGTTTGTTAAATGGTGTGACTCAAACCACTTACACCTGAACACCAGCAAAACCAAGGAGCTGGTGGTGGATTTTAGGAGGCCCAGACCCCTCATGGACCCTGTGATCATCAGAGGTGACTGTGTACAGATGGTGCAGACCTATAAATACCTGGGAGTGCAGCTGGATGATAAATTAGACTGGACTGCCAATACTGATGCTCCGTGTAAGAAAGGACAGAGCCGGTTATACTTCCTTAGAAGGCTGGCGTCCTTCAACATCTGCAATAAGATGCTGCAGATGTTCTATCAGACGGTTGTGGCGAGCGCCCTCTTCTACGCGATGGTGTGCTGGGGAGACAGCATTAAGAAGAAAGACTCCTCACGCCTGGACAAACTGGTGAGGAAGGCAGGCTCTATTGTTGGCATGGAGCTGGACAGTTTAACATCTGTGGCAGAGCGACGGGCGCTCAGCAGGCTCCTATCAATTATGGAGAATCCACTGCATCCACTGAACAGGATCATCTCTAGACAGAGGAGCAGCTTCAGCGACAGACTGCTGTCACTGTCCTGCTCCACTGACAGACTGAGGAGATCGTTCCTCCCCCAAACTATGCGACTTTTCAATTCCACCCAGGGGGGTAAACATTAACATTATGCAAAGTTATCGTCTGTTTTTTACCTGCATTATTATCAATTAATATTGTTTTTTGTATCAGTAAGGTGCTGCTGGAGTATGTGAATTTCCCCTTGGGATTAATAAAGTATCTATCGATCTATCTATCTATCATGACAAACCACCTGGATTGGGACCCGAGTGCAGCGGGTGACACCTCAGCACCACACCGGAACAGTGTGAGGTTTTTTATGGTGGCTGGAATGCCAATCCTGACACCAACTCCCAAGTTTTCCCTGTAAATTGGAGGACCTGCTTGCTGGGCTTACATGCATGAACATCATACCCAGGACAAAGCAATTGCAGGTTACAGGCACTGTAACTCCATGTTTAATTACAATTTGTCTACTTTGCACTCATATTATTATTCTGCTAGAAAAGGACCAGGGGTTGAAATCAGAAATGAGTCAAAACCTTAAAGACAAAACTTTTTTTCACCAAAGCCTAATTCCTAAATAGAAATCAAAGTCAGGGAGACAACAGTAAGACTGGAAGCCACATATTTTGAGAAGGAAATACACACCAAGTTTGATAGTGTTTTCACCCAAATCATAGATACAGAATGAATCTTTGCATTGGAGTTAAAGGTTTGTGCTGATGAAGCAAGGCGCGGTGACATCCAAAACAGTGCTCCATCGCAAACCAGGAGCTGCGTTCCAGAAATGGGAATCATAATATGGCGGTGCCCAAATGCAAAATAAAATAATGTTGCAGCACTGTGAATTAATTAATCATTATGCTCAGGAAAAATTATAATACTAGGAAACTGGCACAGAAAGGTTCTAGTCAAAAAGCATCCCACATTCCCAAGTATGTTTTTGTTTTAAAAATATTTTTTAAGAGAAAAAAATCTCAAAGTGAACAAACTCTAGCAATAATATACTCACTAAGCAAATTATAGGAACTCCTGTACAACCTTCTTATCCAAGCAATTATCTAATTAGCCAATCACAAGGCAGCAGTTAATGTTCACGTCAAACACCAGAATGGGAAAAAATGTGACCTGAGTGATTTTGACCGTGACATGATAGGCTGGTTTGAGTATTACTGTTACTGTTGATCTACTGGGATTTTCACACACAAAGGTCAGTAGAGTTTATTTAGAATGGTACAAAAAACATCCAGTGGGCAGCAGGTATGTGGATGGAAACATCTTGTTGTTGAGCGAGATCAGAAGAGAATGGCCAGACTGATTCTGCTGACAGAAAAGCTAATGTATCGCAGATACCCTGTCTTTACAACCGTGGTGTATAGAAAAGCACCTCAGAATGCACAAAACATCGAACACTGAGGTGGATGGGCTACACCAGTAGAAGACCACATCAGGTTCCATTCCTGTCAGCCAAGAGCGAAAGGTGCTCTGGCCCCAGGCTCACTAAAAGTGAACACATGAAGACAGATAACACCTCGTGTGCAGCTGACAGGTCTAAATCCAATAGGACATCTTTGGCAAGTGGTAGAAACTAAGTGATGCAATCATGTCAACATGGACCAGAAACTAAAAAGGAGTGTTTACAACATCCATGCCACAAAGAACTGAGGCTGTTCATTGAGCAAAAAGAAACCCTACCCAATTTTAAAATAGTGGTCCTAATAATTTGCTCAGTGGGTGTATATTCACATGGACCTGCAAGGTAAAATACTGTGCATAGTGGATTTGAGGTTTGGTGCACAACCGTGTTTTCATCCTTTTACTGTTGTTCTCTACTTTTTAAATGTCCTATAAAGCCACTTAGTCTGCAGAATGAGTCACAATCATAAATGAAAGCACAGTAGTCTCAGGTCTGAAACTTTCTTTACAATAACAATCGCAAAAGACAAGCCATTGAGACACAGTACACTACCTGTAATGTCAAAAATCAGAATCATATAAGTGCGCCTAAACAAGCCAAATGCTTAGATGAAGTGGTCATCAAACTGGATTAAAGTCAGGAAGCAGCCTTTAATAAAACAAACTGGCAGTAATAAAATTCTTTTAACCCAAGTAGCATCCAAGGTGTAAGACTTGCAGTATGGTTGTCCTAGTGGCTCATTAGGCACCTGTAATCTACAAAGTGCATTGTATTAATGAGTCAGATACACAACTCGACTGTACTGCCATGGACTAGAATCTTACAGTATCTTAGGTCTGCAATCCTGCCCTGCACCAAATGCTGCCGGGACCAGGGCCGGATTTTCCTATAGGCTAACTAGGCTTCAGCCTAGGGCCTCAAGATCAAGAGGGGCCAACATTCAAATTGTTAGCAAAATTTTATTATCTCTCATGTAATTTACAAACTTAAAAATGGAAGGTGAAAGGGCCTCATAAGTGGAATAGCCTAGGGCCTCTTTTCATATAAATCCGGCCCTGGCCGGGACATGCTACTTCAACTCATATTCAACCTATTTTGTCCCCTGCCCGACACCAGGTGTAGCCGAATAAATAAATGAATGAAACACAGCATATTATGTTGAATCCCCGTGTCTCAGATCCAGCCGCCTCCTGCCAGTCTGCCATTCATAACGGTGACGTAAACCCCGCCACGCCCCCGTTACTCGGAATCCCCTGCGAGAGCCCCAGCTTGTAATCTTCTTTCTCCAGGATTTACTAAGAGTACACACCCAATTACAGCTTTCTCTAAATTGAATTATTTGAACTGTATAAGAAAGTCAGAAAAAACTGTAGAGTTCCTGTTACGTGTTAAGCTATATGAAATAAGAAAAATGTTACGTTCTTATATTGAACTCATGAACTTGATATATATGTATATACACAGTATAAAGTACCCTAAAATATTGCATAATGCGGACTTTCTCCTACGTTGAAAACACGTTGATGTCTTTCAGAAAAGCACGGTGGCAAAGTAAGTCTGATACAACTTTTTAAGTAAAATTATTGAGGTTGAATAAGAACTCTCCAGTAAAGAATGTACCTTCTACACATTCCAGCGTCTTGCTATTTAAGAAAGAGTAAAACTAAACAAGTATGAAAGCTGAGATTCCTTCGCACTTAAACCATTCATGCATTTTTTTCTGTGTGGTTACATTAAAAGATTTAGGGAACAGCTTTATACAAGGCGTCAAAAGAAGAATTCTTACGTCGCCAGAGAGTAATTAAACGTCCTGGCTGTCCGACACGATTGGTAGTGTGAAAAGGCAGATACTTGGCATTTACCCCTAGCCTGGGCAGCGACATTCAAAACTGACGCTCGGTGCTTCTCACCCCGGCCGCCCTTTTGTGAGAAACTATTCGGTCTCTGCTGTACCGAGTGGCTACTAACAACTGTAGAATAAGCCGGCAAACTCACCTGCTTGAAGTCCCGTTGTGTGACAGTAAGAAACGCCAGTGCGCAAGGGACTGTCACGGGGAAGCCCAAATGATACGCCCATTCGAACCCGCCCATCCGATAAAAGACGCGGCTATTATAGTGAACACCAAGGCATCTGTCGCCCATGATTGGCTCCACTTCAAATGATTGACGGGGGCTCCTCTCACATTCCAAGTTCCAGCACCGCAAACTCTCTGTCTTGACCTGTACGGTTGTTACTGGTGCAGCAGGCATGTGGTAGCAGCAGCAGGGGGAGCAAAGTGCGTATCATTTGTTAAATGAAGTAAATGAATAAAACATATAAATAAAACCAGATGCTGAAGACAGGACAAGACCGGACTTGTCTACACATATAAAAATGATTTTGGTCCTGTAAATGTAACCAAGTTTAACTTATTAATTTCTACTCAAAACTGTTATTTTTCTACTTTTACTTCGAGTTTCAAATATTATTTAACACGTTACTTAATGACGTGAAGGTAGAAAATTACAAATATACAACACGTATCCTTTATCTAATAATATCCATTAATTTTACAATTTTCTAATTTTAGACAATGATTTTGAAGTACTTCAATGAAGTAAGTAAAATCACAATTTCAAGTCCAGGACGGAACGCACAAGCGTGCTTTACACATCACGCAAAAAAATTGAGAAATCCGACATATTAGAAGAATTCACGCATTTTTTTCAGTTTAACAGTTTGCTAATTTCAAAACGTCCGACCTTTTTTTGTAAAGGACACGCACCCAATACTCAAGAAATTGAAACTTTCAAAGACCTCAAGCTCCCTTTGACCGTAAAAGAAGAACACCAATTAACGTTACTGATGGGAAGTGTGAATTCCTGAGTGAATTGCTTCAGGCCTGTTGCCCTGACGTCACATGTGATGAAGACCATGGAGAGGCTGCTGCTTCACCACCGTAGGCCACAGGTTCAACACGCTCTTGACCCTCTGCAGTTCGCATACCAAGAGAAGGTGGGAGTGGAGGATGCCATCATCTATATGCTACACCGATCCCTCGCCTACTTGGACAGAGGCAGTGGTGCAGTAAGAATTATGTTTCTGCACTTCTCTTGTGCCTTCAACACCATCCAACCTCTGCTCCTCAGGGACAAGCTGACAGAGATGGGAGTAGATTCATACCTGGTAGCATGGATCATGGACTTCCTTACAGACAGACCTCAGTATGTGCGTCTTGGGAACTGCAGGTCTGACATTGTGGTCAGCAACACAGGAGTGCCGCAGGGGACTGTACTTTCTCTGGTCCTGTTCAGCCTATATACATCGGACTTTCAATACAACTCGGTGTCCTGCCATGTGCAAAAGTTCAATGACGACACTGCTATCATGGGCTGCATCAGGATTAGGCAGGAGGAGGAGTATAGGGACCTAATCAAGGACTTTGTTAAATGGTGCGACTCAAACCACCTACAATTGAACACCAGCAAAACCAAAGAGCTGGTGGTGGTTTGTAGGAGGCCCAGACCCCTCATGGACTCCGTGATCATCAGAGGTGACTGTGTGCAGAGGGTGCAGACCTATAAATACCTGGGAGTGCAGCTGGATGATAAATTGAACTGGACTGCCAATACTGATGCTCTGTGCAAGAAAGGACAGAGCCGACTATACTTCCTTAGAAGGCCGGCGTCCTTCAACATCTGCAATAAGATGCTGCAGATGTTCTATCAGACGGTTGTGGCGAGTGCCCTCTTCTACGCGGTGGTGTGCTGGGGAGGCAGCATAAAGAAGAGGGACGCCTCACGCCTGGACAAACTGGTGAGGAAGTCAGGCTCTATTGTAGGCATGGAGCTGGACAGTTTGACATCCGTGGCAGAGCAACGGGCACTGAGCAGGCTCCTGTCAATCATGGAGAATCCACTGCATCCACTGAACAGGATCATCTCCAGACAGAGGAGCAGCTTCAGCGGCAGACTGCTGTCACTGTCCTGCTCCACTGACAGACTGAGGAGATCGTTCCTCCCCCAAACTATTCGACTCTTCAATTCCTTCCGGGGGAGTAAACGTTAACATTATACAAAGTTACTGTCTGTTATACCTGCATTTTTATCACTCTTTAATTTAATATTGTTTTTTATCAGTTTGCAGCTGCTGACGTATGTGAATTTCCCCTTGGGGATTAATAAAGTATCTATCTATCTATCTATCTATCTATCTATCTATCTATCTATCTATCTATCTATCTATCTATCTATCTATCTATCTATTTATCTATCTAAATTACGGAAATGAGACCCTGAAAACACAATTTTCAGCTGGACTGTTCTATAAAGACACACCCGGTCAACACAAAGCCACTGCTCTGGAAGGACCAAATTTGGGACTCAATAAAAGGGCTGCTTACTCGGCCAGAAGCCACAGGGTTGATTTATTGGGCCACATCCATGCAGATCTGTTCTTTCAAGATAAATGATTAATTAATGGGGTTGATGTAAAAATAAAGTTGGTACGAATTAAGGATGACTTTTGTCTGATGAGCAATGGTGATCAATTTAAGGTCAACATATTATCAGCATCATTGTTTGTGAAAAGAGTTCAAGTGAACCCTGGAGTCAGACTGGGCCATGCTAAGGCATTGATGACCAGTAACGCAAAATACCCAATCGACCGGGTTCAAATGAAGATGTTCAGCATACTTACCAGTAGTCGTGTCTGCAACCAGGAAAACCTGTTTCTGGGACAGCTGCCAAAATTGATTGTTTTGGATTTTTTTGACAATGCGGCCATCAGTGGCAACTTTACCCCTTTAATTTTCAACATAACAACATCAACTTTATGGCTCTTTACCTGGATGGAGAGCAGATACCCAGCAAGCCTCTGCAGCTTGATTTTGCTAACGGTCACTGCGTCAGAGAATATTTTCAACTGGTGGAAACCGCAGACAAGAGGATGAAAGATAAGGCACTGTTAGTTGATCGTGAAGAGTTTGCTAAAGGGTATTCACTTTTTGCATTCAACCTAAGCCCTGATAAGGAATCAACAGGACACCATTCACTCATCAAAACAGGCAACCTCAGGGCTGAAATAAGATTTGCTGAACCGCTGCAAGATATGGTGAATATGGTGAAAATGGATGGATGGATGGGTTATGTATGTGGTTTTTGACAATATCATCGAAATTAACATGCGTTGTCAAGTTATTTATGACTGCAGTTAAGCCGTAGACATGTTCAGACATGCAGGACACTGTGGAACTCAGGACCACCCTTGCATCTGGGCCAGTGACACGTGTCCATTTTCTCGATGTATTCCCTTCAGATCAACTGCCCAGAATTGAAGTTGGATGCCAGACCTCTGTTTATGATCGTAAACACAGGCCCCCATGATGAACCCAGAAAGCACTGGATTGCAATTTACCTTGCTGCTCATGGGAAAGCTGAATTTTTGGACTTGTATGGAATTCCCCCAGATTCAGAAATATTTCCGAAGTTTTTATGAAATTTTTGAAGATTAATGCTGACTGCATTACTTATAACAGTATTCAGTTACAGGATTTTTTCTCCACTACCTGTGGACACCACTGTGTTTTCTGCTTTAATCAAAAAAGCAAAGGACTTACCATGAAGCAGATATTGGAGTTGTACCCAGGAGATGTTCATCTAAATGACCACATGGTTGTTAGATATTTTCATCAAATAAAAAGGAGACAAACTGGAAATATGAAACTGGATATGTTTACCCAGAAATCAGAAATAAGTCAGTCATGTGTTTGCTTTTGCTGAATATTATATGCAGAAAAAAAAGCTGTAACTCTATGCATTCCCTTTGGTTAAAAAATAAATAAAAATGAAATATTAATCAACATAAACGTGTCTGTGGTTATTATACTGAATAATCCAATAATCAGAGAAAAATTAAGGGTTTGTATATATATATATATCCATCCATCCATCCAGTATCCAACCTGCTATATCCTAACTACAGGGTCACGGGGGTCTGCTGGAGCCAATACCAGCCAACACAGGGTGCAAGGCAGGACTCAAACCCTGGGTAGGGCGCCAGCCCACTGCAGTATATATATATATATATATATATATTATATATATATATATATATATATATATATATATATATATATATATATAGTCATGCGTGGGTCACAGATTTGCACAGAAACACAGAAGATTGTAGAGACAGGAACTTTATTCAAACACTGCAAACAAACATGTCTCTTTTTCAAAAGTTTAAACTGTGCTCCATGACAAGACGGAGATGACAAATCTGTCTCACAATTAAAAGAATGCAAACATATCTTCCTCTTTAAAGGAGTGACCTCTTACCATCTCCTCCTGAACATCCTCCTGATGGATTTGAACCTGTACAATGTGATTATGTACATGCTTTATTGACAGTCACATGCACGTACCTCTAAACCATCTGAGTTGGTGTTGCAAACCCAAATGATTTTTCAGTTTTTCTACACTCACTGTACTGTACTGTAAATTTCAGTACAAGTACAATGTACATCAGTGGACACATTCCATTTCACACATTTCCATTTTTTTTATAACCCAGGATAACACCCAAACCTGATTACTTTCCAAATTTAAATATATACCTCAATATTTTACTTTCTCTCTTGGCATATTTTGCCCAAACAAACACCGTTTAGAAGCTCACGCTAGAATAATAGGCGATACTGATAACAAAGAACAATACAAATTTACTATAGAAATTGAAAGACACTTCAAAAACAAAATCGAATATACATACATCAGGTCCAGGAACTGAACTCACAACTTCTCCTTTAAGGGTAGATGTGCTAACCACTACACCACCACTTCTTGTTATTTCTTTGGAAAAATGTCACACCTTTCTATTTCTTCAGAGTTACACACTGGGCAAAATAAAATTATACCATAGTTTGCAAAGTTATTCCACATATGAGGTCCACTTCTAAATTTATCTTCCACCTCAATCCCTTGATGTTGTTCCAATCATACAGTATGATGTACAGTATCAACTGAGAAAGACCTCCTGACCAGGTTTGGTGGTAGCACAGTGGATAGCATACATGCCCATCAACCAAGAAGCCTGAGTTCAATTCCCATTTATGACCTTAAATGTTTCCTCCAAAAAAATATATATATACTGTATATATATATTTGTTAATATTGTACTCTGCTGCTCATTAGGTTTTCAATGATGCACACTTTACTGCATATGCTTAACTTGTGACAACAACAAAGTGATTCTAATTATTTTACTTAAGACTTACATTTTCGACATTTAAATCTAAACTCTTGCTATTCAAAGTGAGAGGCTAAAAAACACAGACTCAATAACATCTCTCACACTTCAAAAAGAAGATGGGTGCAAAACACATTGTTTTCCTACTGCCACCTTAGATTTGCTTTTCAAGTACAATAGGTGCCTACAATACAGATAAAGAATATTATTTCAAGAATATTTTTTAAAAAAACTTACTCTCTTTGACATGAATTGACCCCTTTGCTTTTTATTTAATGGCCAGATTTCCTAATCACTAAACCACAGTTTCTGAAGTTATTCCACACGAGATCCACTTCTTCATTGATCTTCCACCTCAATCTTTTGATCTTTGTTCCAATCATACAGTATGATGTACAGTATCAACTGAGAAAGACCTCCTGACCAGGTTTGATGGTAGCAGGGCCGGATTTATATGAAAAGAGGCCCTAGGCTATTCCACTTATGAGGCCCTTTCACCTTCCATTTTTAAGTTTGTAAATTACATGAGAGATAATAAAATTTTGCTAACAATTTGAATGTAGGCCCCTCTTGATCTTGAGGCCCTAGGCTGAAGCCTAGTTAGCCTATAGGAAAATTCGGCCCTGGATGGTAGCATAGTGGATAGCATACATGCCCATCAACCAAGAGACCCGAGTTCAATTCCCAATTATGACCTTAAATGTTTCCTCTAAGAAGAAAAAATAAAATGATATAGTTGTCAATATTGCATGCTGCTGCTCAAGTTTTCAATGATGCACACTTTGCTGCATATGCTGTACTCGAGTCAACAACAAAGTGATTTTAATTATTACACTAAAGACTTAAATATTCGACATTTATATCTAAACTCTTGCTATTCAAAGTGAGAGGCTGAAAAAACTCTTTCTCTATAACATCTCTCACTAAGAGTTCTATAAACAAGAAATCTCTTGAGCTGATAGAAGATGGAAGACAGTAGTCACCAAACAAGGTCTATTTAATTCATGTCATTACGTTTTCTCAGTATTTAAAAAGCTCACACTTGCACTTGAATTGATACAGTTTCCAGGATGAAATGTATGTGTGTGATAACACATACAGCACAGTGGCTCTCTACATTATTCTGCAGTGTGGCTCCATTCAATTCACTTACAGTTCTTTCTCACTTTTTACATATATTTTCTGAAACTTCAGCTTATCTTATACAAACTCAATACACAATAACCACAAACACTCACACAACCCAAAACATGTCACCCACCTGACAACAAAGTACACACTGCATTCAAAGCCATTCTCTTCTAAAAAAAAGGTTATTGTTGTATCAGAACTGGAAACGCAAACCATCACATGTCCTAAACATCAACTACACACTGATAGGATAAATGATAAACACTGCAATCCATTTTGCTATTTCAGTGTGCAGTGGCATTGTTGGCCAGTACCATACTTACTATTGCAATCTGTTGGTCAGGAGCAAACACAGGCTGCCTCTCCCTCTTTCAGGGTCTTTTTGCAATTCTGAAAATACACACATTTACTCATCTTATTGTATTTCTTGTGAAATGTACCATATCTCGATCTACATTTACCTTAAGTTTTGCTCTACTGTTACTGTACCCATTTTAATTTTCAAAACATTACAGTATACCAGCCACTGCGAAATGTGACACATGGGGCCACACATGTTGACGTGCTTCTCTCATGTTCAGGTCATGGTTGATGACATGGTCAACTAGTGTTGCCTGTATCCCATTTCACACTCTTTATCTCCTTCAAAGAGCCCTCCTCTTGCTCTGTCTATGAACCCACCCCACTTGCCTCCATGATGCTACATAGGGTAGCAGGTAGTCACTGAAACCTCTTCAGTTTCCTTTATATTAAGGTGACTACTCAAGTGGAGTAACAATGTGGAAACTCATTGATTGAACCCTATCTGACAAGCGTGTCTAATTCATCCATTGTGTGCCTTTACCCCTTATACCGTATATGTACACTCCAAAGATACTCTGTTGTGATAGTGGGGTTGTAGTAGCAGTTGCTGTAGTCCAGTGGTCAAAATACTGCAAAAATGGTTGGCCATGTACATTGTGACCCTGGAAGTCATGGGATCAATCCCCTCTTTTAACACTTGATGGTTAATTCTTTTTTTATTTCAGTCTAATGCCTCTTACTGTATTTGATTGATATCAGGAAAAGAACTCCTCAATGAGGTTCAGAAAGGGAAAATATGGTGCGAACGTCAACAACAGAGAAGGTTAGGTGTTCCAGAAACCAAACCTCAACGTCTGCCGCCCCATGAAAAGTTACATAGACAAACGTGTCTAATTCATTCATTCCCCCATACATACTGTATGTATGCATACTGTGACAGTACAATCTATAGAGTGAAGTGCGCTAGTGGTAGATTAGCAGTCACATCACTGTCAATATTTGGATATGTACATTGTAAGCCAGGAGGTCATGGGGTTCAGTCCCTCCTCTTGTCACCATAACATATTTTTTTCTTTAATTCAGTCTCATGCCTCTAACTGTATATATGATACAATTTTTACATTGGATAGCATTGGTAGAGAACTGTGGAGAAAAGATCTGCAGTGTTTGCTCAGTGGAGCTCTGTGTTAAGTTTTCTGATTTCCAAATGTAAGTATTATCTAACTTAGCATTATGAAAATATAATATGAGAGTTGATCATGAAATTTGTGCTTAGAAATTGAACACTATGTGATGTGCTGAGCAGGAAGTGTTTAAGGGATTAGTGCACAGAGCACACTGCTAGATGTGCGTTCTTTAAGGGTTTGTGCCACTGGCTTAGGAAACAGACCACTGAGCTCTAACTATTGACAATTGTGTGCCAATATGTAGTACCAGTGAGTGTGCAAATAAGAACAACTACAACATCCAAACAAACAGTTCAGGAAACAGCTACAGCCATGCAGAGACATCCAGCAAATAAAGAAAAAATATATGTACAGTTTACATCAAAAGGAAACACATTCTAAGTTAAAAGTTATGCAGCGTTTAGTGCCTGTTTGGCCACAGAATTAGTCCCATGAAAACTTACATTGACAAGCAGGTTTACTTCATCCATTATGTGGCTTTGTCCCATATATATATACTGTATATGCATACTCAGAGGGTACAACCTATTAAAAACAACTTTCATTGTCAAACACAACTGTGAAGTGAGTCTCTTGTCTCTGCTTACCCTCCTCTGCTCTTCCAGGCCTCAAGGAGTGACTCCTCCTGGACTTGAATCTGTGGGATCAGATTGCATGAATCACTGAGAATCAATGACCACTTCCCTCTACACTACCTGACCTGGACACCATGATATTTAACTATTTCTCCATATCTATTAAGTATATTTAATGTCATTTGAAGAAAAGCACACCGCACATCAAAGCACACAGTACATGTCACAGTTTTCATGCTACATAATGGTCCAGGATCACAGAGATCCTATTGAAAATCCAAGAGATACAAATGTAGTCTTTATTTACCTAGTGTCCAAAAGATAATAATATGATGAAACGTCATTCCACAAATAACAATATGCAATTCCTGAGAGAACATGGCCTTACTCACTTATAATATAGACAATCATGAAAACTTCTTAAACAAAAACAAATTTTAACATCATGGCTGGGAATCAACCCCATTACCACTACTTTAAGGCCAGGTATGGTAGTGTAGTGGGTAGGATCCACGTCTCTCAACCAGGAACAGTAAGTTCAATTCCCATCCATGACTGGCAAATTTTTCGTTAATAGAAAATTACTTTACATATACAGTACCTGTCACTACGCCACTCCATTTCTTCTGGGATTTTCCATGACTGTGAAAATATTTCTTAAGGACAATCTAAGGTTCCTCAAGGATTTTCAAGAAATGGGCAGACCATGCACAATCCTACAGGGCTCTCAACATCAATGTGATTTGCTATGCATTTCATGTAACCAGAGCCATCTGTATGAAAGTCATCTCTGCCAGTACCAGACCTCACTTCCCTGTTTTGGAATGAGATCTTCAGTTTTACAGGCAAATCCTCAATTACAAAATAGATCATATTTAGTGACAAAACAAAGATAAATATACTATTATAAAAATAATAATGAGCTTGAACGCATTTCATTATTGAGGTGTGTAATTGTCCCTCTTTACCACTAGAACCACCACACAATTCTCCATTACAATAACTGCCACACCAACAGCAAGTGGCATCTGTTCTCATGAATGGCCCATCATCGAGGCATCCTCATAACACAACTGCCATCAACTACACCAAGAACGCTTAGAAAAAGATGTTCGCCTAAACCGGCCACACGATGCATTTCCAGGAATATATTCAATGAACAAGGTCTCTGGAAAATGCTGCATATTCGTTCGGAAAATGCTTTGCTAAATTTCACCAATGAACACTAAGTGTGTTTTGTTTGACTTGTCTTCAAATTTAGAGTTGTCACCTTGTGTTAACTCTTGGCATACTTGTTTCATTAATAAGTCAGTGATTAATCAGTTTGTTGATTTATTTGTGGCATCTGATGCCGGCAGTAACGTTGATAATGTTGAGTTAGCAGTTCAATGATTTAATGACCATTGTATTGATATTTTGAATAAGATTGCTCCTCTTAAAATCAGGCAGCATTCTGTTACCCACTCAGTTCCTTGGATGAATGACTCCATTCGTAATCTCAGGCGTTCCTGCCGAAAAGTGGAGTGCCTATGGAAGTCTAATGTTCTGGAAGTTCATCGTTCATACGTAAAGCATTTACTTGTTTCTTTTAATTCTTTGGTTAGGGATGCTAGAACATCTTATTAATCTAATATTATTCAGACTTACAAGTGTAATCCCAATGTGCTATTTAATACTATTCACAATATTATTTCTCCATCTCAATCTGTTACTCAGGTTTTTTCTGATAGTGACTGTAATCATTTTCTTACATTTTTTATTGGCAAGATTAATGTTATTTGGGCTAATATTGTTCCAGCTGTCTTACCTAGTGGTCTCATTCACTCATGTTCTGAGTCTTTTGTGTTCTCAGAAGTTTCACTTTCTGACTTGCTCAGGAAGATGAAACCTTCATCATTTCCTACTGACCTGTTGTCAACATCATTAATGTTAAAATCTTTGTGAGTTTTATAGGTTCGTGCCTTTTGAATATCATAAATTGCTCCTTGAGATCTGGTGTAGTTCCACCGTATTTTAAACATGCTGTAATTCAACCGTTGTTGAAAAAATCTAATTCTCATCCCTTTATTCTGAGTAATTACAGGCCAATTTCAAAACTGCCTTTTATTGCCAAAGTTTTGGAAAAGGTGGTTGAGCAGCAACTTTGTGCGTTCTTAGAGGAGCAGCATTTCTTTGATTCTTTTCAACCTGGTTTTTGGAGGCGACATTCTACAGAAACAGCTCTTCTAAAAGTTTTTATTGATCTTTTAATTGCTGCTGATGCAGGCCAGTGCTCTGTGCTTGTACTGTTAGATCTTACCGCAGCTTTGATATGGTGGACCATCGGGTCTTAATTAATAGATTAGAGCTGTTAGGTGTCTCTGGCTCTGCTTTGGACGGGTTCTTCTCTTATTTGTCGAATAGGAGTTTCTCAGTCGGTGTGGCTGGCTTTTCATCTGACTCTGCTCCTTTGACATGTGGAGTGCCACAGGGCTCGGTTCTTGGACTTGTACTTTTCTCTTTATATATTCTTCCCCTATCACAGATTCTTAACTCTTTTAAGGATATCTCGTATCATCTATATGCAGATGATATACAACTTTATTTTTCATTTAAGCCAAACCAAACGAATACTTTGGTCACATTGGTTGATTGTCTGTCTCAGGTTAACAGCTGGCTCAGTAGTAATTACCTGTAGATGAATTCAGGAAAGACTAATTGTTGTTCCTCCTGTTCTTCATTCTGAGATCAGTTTAAAATTATCTTCTGTCTCTCCTTTTATTAAGTTGATTCTACGTAACCTTGGGGTTATTTTTGACCAGTCCCTGAAGCTTGATGAATATGTAAGATCAGTCAGCCACTCGTTGTTTCTTTCATTTAAGAAATCTCTCAAAGCTAAGAAATGCTGTTTCAAAATCAGAATTGGAGATGCTTGTTCATTCTTTTATTTCCTAATGGCTTGATTACTGTAATGCTCTCTTTTCAGGTTTGAGAAAGTCCTGTCTCTCACGTCTTCAGTTAGTTCAAAATGCAGCTGCCAGGCTCCTAACTCGCACTAGCCGGAGTGATCATATGACCCCCATTTTATACACACTGCACTGGCTCCCAGTGTTTAATAGAATTCATTTTAAAGTTTTGGTACTTACCTTCAGAGCTTTGCATGGATAAGCTCCTGAGTACCTGCTCAGCCTGCTCCAACGCCATACAGCTTCTCAAACTCTCAGATCTGGGCAACAGGGCCTTCTAGTTGTCCCATGCACTCGGCTAAAAACCCATGGGGATTGTGCCTTTTAGTCTGTGGCACCAAGACTATGGAATAGCCTGCCTTATGGTCTGCATGGAGCCGAGTCTGTTGATTCTTTTAAAAAACAACTAAAAACATTTGTTTTTAAACAAGCTTTTAATCAGTGCTGAATAGTTCGTTTGTTTATTTATTGTTTTTATTGGTTTTGCTTATATTTTTTTTAAATGTTGTATTTGTACTATATTTGCTGTTCTGCACTCTGTGACCTTTTGTCTGTGAAGGGCGCTATATAAATAAACTACTGTACTACTACTACTTAGGGTGAACATGCAGATTCCACCTCTTAAACTCAAACATCATTTTTATTTTAATATTATTATTATGCTGCGGTGGGCTGGCGCTCTGCCCGGGGTTTGTTTCCTGCCTTGCGCCCTGTGTTGGCTGGGATTGGCTCCAGCAGACCCCCGTGACCCTGTAGTTAGGATATTATTATTATGGTGTTAATGTACATGCTTTGTGCAGCGCTCAGAATGGGCCAATCCATGCAAATGAAGGGATGGATAGGCCACATAAATAGCACCACTAACCAATTGTTTGGTTTGAAAACTAAGAAGGGACGGATCTCCTGACAGGAATAAAGAGACAGGATCATGATTGGCATGTACAGTGAGGTGTGAAATGGAAGGACAAAGTTCAGGGAAGCTCAAGAAAGACACAGAGCTCAAAGGTTAGTACTCACTGTAAAGCTCCAGTGATGGTGCCAGGTGCTGTGGCTGTGAGTGTAGACATTTTTTCACTAGAAGCAAAAAAGGGAGGAAAAGAAAAGAAGACACAGAAACAATAAAACTTGCCTAATGGTAAAAATAAAAAACAAAATCTACAGACATTGTATAAAGAAAAGTTCTTACTTACAGAGCACTTCTGATACATCAGATTAACAGCACTACAACTAACACCCAGTCTCTTATCAAACATCCCAGGCAGAGCTACAAAATAGAGCTAGTTTACAAATAAGAAGTCTTATTCTATGAACCAGATATTTACCAGAGCTTTATTCTGTATAACTATTTATAACTTTATAATACTCAAGAGACAGGTCTGTTTGAAGACCATACCATTTATCTGTTCTTTGATTAGTGTAATTAAAATGCTTTATAGTTGTGCAATGTAAATGAACCCAACTTGTAAAAGAGGCTGCTCTGTTGAGACAAGATAACACAAGAGCATTCATCGGTGGATTCGTTTTTGAACAGCGGCTCATGACTATTCTTTATTTATGGAGCATTTCCCCTAACATAACCAATCATGGAATCCCAATAGGTTTATTTTCTCCATGAATCCTGTTCACTGCTGTTAACTGAAGTTTTTGTCTACTCTGTTCATAGGTTAAGAGATCACAGTTACTATGCGAGTGGGACCTCGCATTATCATAACATCCATCCCTCCATTTATCCATCCATTCCTCTTCCAAACCTAAGCTTCCTAAGCTTTTCCAGGGCACGGTCACGGGGCAGCTACAGCCTATCAAAGATAGCAAATGGCACAAAGCAGGACAAGGTGCCTGTCCATCACAGGACAAACACGCACAAACCCAAACACAGAGTCAAACCCGATACAATATACAGTACAATACCATACATAAAACACTACATATATGTTTGTGCTTGAAACTTTAAGGGGGAGAAACCTCCACTCCAATTTAATGTAAGACTATCACAATGCTCTACACTCCAGGTGGGACCTCCTCATCTGTGCTAAATTAAGAAATCAAACTTATAGACACCTTACTTCTGGCACAAAAATGAGTCCTACTTTTCTCTGCTTTGAAAATAATCTGGTTCTAAAAACAATTGAGTTCAATTTCTACTACATTTGATCATTTATTACCATTGTTTTTCACATTTTTCTGTCTGTCTGGTGATCTCCCATTATCTTCAAGGCTCCAATGACCACGACCAGACATGCCATCCAGATAGAGTGCGTATGAAACGTGTGATATCATTGTAACCATTGTTCTTCAAAAGGAGTCTCATGAAAATTATTAGCTCCTGAAAATCTCCTCAGAATGGCAGATTCACTCAGACTAACATTTCTTTACTGAGCTGTTTTTGGAGCCAAATCCCTCTTATATACGTACATGTCATATTGCATTTTTAGTATGATATGTTTGTAGTTATTCTGTTTGTTTGGCATCAGCAATGTGTTGTTTGTGCTCACTAGTGTTGAGTGAACCTGGCTGAGTTGTTTTTTTCTTAAGTTCAGTGAAATTAGGGAAATGTTCGGGAACTTTGTAGAATTCAGTCAAATGCATTGAAGCCAGTTGGCAAGAAGAAATTGAACTTGAGTGGATTATGAAGGTGCAATGGTCTTTAAAGAGTTTCTGAAGTCTACAGATGTCTTTGCAAATTATTCTGGACCAAAAATTGTGTCCAAAAATGTGACCTGAGTTGTGAGGCTGCAGTGCCAACTACTGCGCCACTGGGCACCCCTAGAGATAAAATTGATTGAATTTCATTTCAGAAGAGGAAAAGTTCATGAGGGCAGGAAGAATGAAATCACTAAGTTATACTCTTGACAGATTTGTTAGCAGGTACTCACCTCTCTCAAACTTCAGTTTGTTTGGTTTTCCCTTATAGACTTGCTCACTCAGTGCTGCTGCTACCAAACAGGCACAACACTAAAGCATGTGGAAATTTAACTTCTTCCTGTTTGATCAATTGAATAGCACTCTGGGTAATACTATTAAAGGGCTAGGCATACATATTCAATACAGCTCACATACAAGTCCACACAAAAAGACACAACCTTTAAGAGGCAAATACAGTACACCGACACATTTCCAGTTGCCATGTGATTGCATGTTTTGTGTTTATATGTTTTGCAAATTTTCTATTCATTTTTAGTGTACTCTCAGGACTCTCCAATTAATGTACTATTTTTACACTATATTTATTTTACCCTATATTTACTCAATTATTAGGATACTAAAGGGGCTGTCCCATACAACATAGCAACACTGGCTGCTACACTTCTGTGATATCACACTGGCGCATTAGAAGATAAAAGTGAGTCTAAGCTAACCACACAAAGAATTGTCAGGAAATTACTCTGCAAACAAGGTCACCGGCGAACATGACATATTTGCTGTGAGAAACACTTTGGCGAATTTGTCCGATCAACACCACAGATCACAAACAGTAATACTAGTCACTCAAGCACTTGCACTGATCATTTATTACCACATAGATAATGCAAAAAATTGCAGGTTTCATAACAAGGTGGCACATTTTACCTATGCAGAAATTTTTTTTTAATTTTTTCCATGCTGTTGAGTTTAATTGCATAGCATACCTGGGTCTAGTGATGTCAGAGGAATACATAAAATGATCCTTTTTGGACTCTCACAAAGATGCATTTGATATGTGTGGTTACCTCAATTTACTGCTCCTCCATGACTCAGGAACCGGTAGGGTGACATCATAGAAATTATTAACACACAACTACCACTAACCACTACACCACCTGTCCGAGTGTGGCAACCTCAACTGAAGTTTCCATATTTCTCCCACAGCTATAGTTCCTTGTTATTTTCACAGAAACACACCATAGATCAATGGACACGTACCATTTTCAAAATTTCCAATTTTTAAGGCCCAGAATCACAACTACATCTGTTGAATATCCAGATTTCAACACATTACTCTATATTTACCTTCTCACCAGGATATTGAAATGTTTTCATGCTGACACCTTGTAGCTGCTCCCCAAGTAACAATGGGCAATACCTGAGAAAATGTAATTATGCAAGTATGCATTATGAAATATTTCATAATGATAAAAATGAATACATCATGACCAGGATTTGAACACAAAACTTTTCTTTTCAGGGCAATTATGCTAACAACTACACCCCAGTTTCTTTAGAAACATTACACACCTTTCTAATTTTTCAAACAGTCAAACAATGTCCTCCTCCTGCCTCCAAAACAGAGTAAACGTGAGTTTTAGAACACAGTCCACATGTGTGGCACAGTTCCATTATTTCCTATCCTATTTTCCTATTTCTTATCAACTAAGAAGGAACTGTAGGCCAGTCTTACTGGTGGTGTAGCTGTTAGCATGCCTGCCTCTCAACCAAGAAGTGCTGGTTCAATTCCCATGTATGACCTATACTCTTTTCTTTAATGATCAACAATTATTTTCATATACCTGTCATCATTGTTTGCCACTGCTTGTCAGCTTACATCTCCCATAGTTCATGTGTGCAAAAAGACATGTTTTTCATACTGCCACCTTGTACCTGCTTCCCAAGTGACTTTAGATAATGCCTGAGAAACTATGACCCCACGCACATACAAAACAACCAATGACAGATTTTGAAATAAAAATCCTTCATGGGTAGGATTTGATCACACAGTTTTTCACTTAAGGGTGGATATGCTAACCACCACAACACAAACTGGCAGCAAATATTTGGCGAAGATAAAACCCTCCACCTACTCCCAATATATATATATATATATATATATATATATATATATATATATATATATATATATATATATATCCATCCATTTCCCAACCCGCTGAATCCGAACACAGGGTCACGGGGGTCTGCTGGAGCCAATCCCAGCCAACACAGGGCACAAGGCAGGAACCAATCCTGGGCAGGGTGCCAACCCACTGCAGGACACACACAAACACACCCACACACCAAGCACACACTAGGGCCAATTTAGAATCGCCAATCCACCTAACCTGCATGTCTTTGGACTGTGGGAGGAAACCGGAGTGCCTGGAGGAAACCCACGCAGACACGGGGAGAACATGCAAACTCCACGCAGGGAGGACCCGGGAAGCGAACCCAGGTCCCCAGGTCTCCCAACTGCGAGGCAGCAGCGCTACCCACTGTGCCACCGTGCCGCCTATATATATATATATATATATACTATATACTATATATACTATATACTATATATATATATATATATATATATAGAGAGAGAGAGAGAGAGAGAGAGAGAGAGAGAGAGAGAGAGAGAGAGTGAGGGATGGCCGGCCATTTACCCCGGCCAATACCCCCAGGCCGCTAGATGGAGCCCTCCCTGTAGCATGGAAGTGCCCCGAAGACCAGCAGGGAATTATGGACAATGGAGTTTTCCTTTACAGCCCTGCTGGATATCACAGGGGCCAACAGATGACGCTGCAGGGAGGCCCAGAGAGTTGTTTGTGCCCTATAACCCAGAAGTTCGTCGTAGGCAAGTTCCGGGTTGAAGAAAAGGACTTTTTATCTGACCTGGAAGTGATAAGAAATCACATGGACTGTAGGGAATGATGGGAAACACTTCCGGGTCAAGGAATATAAAAGGACGATGGGAAATCCCAGACGTTGAGCTGAGCTGGGTGGAAGGGTGGCAACGCGTCTGGGAGTGGAGGATTGATTATTGTATTGTTTATTTGAATTATTATTATTTGAGTATTGTGGAGTGGAGGGTGCTTTGTGCACATTTATTATTATTATTAATAAACCATTATTTGAACTTTTATCTGGTGTCTGACGTCTAGTCTGAGGGTTCAAGGGGTCACGGAGACCCTAAACTGTCACAATATATATATATATATATATATATATATATATATATATATATATATATATATATATATATATATATATACATAAGGTAACATTACATTATTACCTTCCATCTCAGTGTAATGCTCTTTATTCTAATTATACAGTATAATGTACCATATCACCTGAGAAAGAGAGGCTCACCAGTTTTAACAGTAGCATAGTGGATAGGATACCCGTCTATAAACCAACACCTCTGAGTTCAATTCCCACAGATGACCAACAACTTTTTCTTTCCTTAAGTTAAACAAAATAAAAAAAATACCTCATCCATATTTCTCATTCCTCCATGACACTCCTTTTTAGGTTTTCTGTGTCTCACTTGATTTTGCTTTGTTTTCCAGTCAAGGCTTAGTCAATTCCACACACAAAGAATGTTCTTCATTACCTCATTAAAAGCTTTACCAATCCACATTTATGTGTGCACTCCTGATATTCCCATTCAGAAGCCACAAGAACAAATCATCACCAACATCTCTCATAGTTCAATATGTCCAGATTAAACACCTGTGACGTTAAGTGTCAAGCTGCTGGAATCCATGTTGTATTACAGTACAACTTGGTAAACATTACAGCTTTATATAATTGTCATATATTAGAAAACAATATTTCAGCAGTTGATCAAGAAATAGCATTCTTATAACCTTCTTCCATCCTCCACTGCATGATTTTGGCTTCTTCAGTGATTACTTTCACAACTCCATGACCACAAACAAACCA
Organism: Erpetoichthys calabaricus; assembly: GCF_900747795.2. Lineage (NCBI taxonomy): Eukaryota > Metazoa > Chordata > Cladistia > Polypteriformes > Polypteridae > Erpetoichthys > Erpetoichthys calabaricus. The sequence goes on along the minus strand of NC_041406.2, from coordinate 53,059,751 downwards.
GTTTAAATAGCATAGTGGAAAAGAAATACAGTTGTTAATTCAGGGGGCAAGGTTCAGTTCTTGCATGCTACATGAATATTTGGCAAACAAAGTAGCTTTTCATTTTTCTTATTAAGATTGTAATAAAGTAAGACTTTTCCCCAAATTCAAAAGAGAATACAATTTCACAACATGTTGCTCTTTTCTAGCCTTTCTTCTCATGCACTCGTCTTTCTGGTCACTTCTACAACTGTACGGTCTGTCTCCTGTTGGATGACCCCATGCTCTGCCACCATCCATACCTCCTTCTTCTTCTTTCGGCTGCTCCCGTTAGGGGTTGCAATGGCAGATCATCCTTTTTCATATTGTCCTGTCTTCTGCATCTTGCTGTTTCACCATCACCTGCATGTCCTCTCTCACCATATCCATAAGTCTTCTCTTAGGTCTCCCTCTTTTCCTTTTGCCTGGCATCTCTATCTTTAACATCCTTCTCCCAATATACCCAGCATCTCTCCATCTGCAAATGTCCAAACCAATGCAATCTCGCCTCTCTGATTTTGTCTCCCAACCATCCAACCTGAGCTGACCCTCTAATGTACTCATTTCTAATCCTGTCCATCTTTGTCACAAAATGCAAATCTTAGCATATTTATCTCTGCCACCTCCAGCTGTCTCCTGTTTTTTAGTCAGTGCCACCGTCTCCAACCCATATAACATAGCTGATCTCACTACCATCCTGTAGACCTTCCCTGCACTCTTGCTGATACCCGTTTGTCACAAATCACTCCTGACACTCTTCTTCACCCATTCCATCCTGCCTGTACTCTCTTCTTCACTTCTCTTCCACAATACCCGTTACTCTGTACAGTTGATTGCAACTATTTAAACTCATCCACCTTCGCCAACTCTACTCCTTGCATCCTCACCATTCCACTGACCTCCCTCTCATTCACACACATGTATTCTGTCTTGTTCCTACTGACTTTCATTCCTCTCCTCTCTAGAGCATATTTCCACCTCTCCAGGGTCTCCTCAACCTGCTTCCTACTATCGCTACTGATCACAATGTCATCAGCAAACACCATGGTCCACGGGGACTCCTGTCTAATCTTGTCTGTCAACCTGCCCATCACCATTGCAAATGAGAAAGGGCTCAGAGGCGATCCCTGATGTAATCCCACCTCCACCTTGAATGTATCCATCACTCCTACTGCAGACCTCACCACATGTCACACTTCCCTTGTACATATCCTGTACAACTCTTATGTACTTCTCTGCCACTCCTGACTTCCTCATAAAATACCACAACTCCTCTCAAGGCACCCTGTCATATGCTTTCTCCAGGTCAACAAAGATGCAATGCAACTCCTTCTGGCCTTCTCTATACTTCTTCATCAACACCCTCAGAGCAAACATCGCATCTGTGGTGCTCTTTCTTGGCATGAAACCATACTGCTGCTCACTAATCATCACCTCACTTCTTAACCTAGCTTTCACTACTCTATCCCATAATTTCATGCTGTGGGTCATCAATTTATTCCTCTGTAGTTACTACAGTCCTGCACATCCCCCTTATTCTTAAATATCGGCACCAGTACACTTCTTCTCCACTCCTCAGGCATCCTCTCACTTTCTAAGATTCCATTAAACAATCTGGTTAAAAACTCCACTGCCATCTCTCCTAAACACCTCCAAGCATCCACAGGTATGTCATCTGGACCAACGGCTTTTCCATTCTTCATCCTCTTCATAGCTGTCCTTACTTCCTCCTTGCTAATCCGTTGCACTTCCTGATTCACTATCTCCACATCATCCAACCTTGTCTCTCTCTCGTTCTTTTCATTCATCAGCCTCTCAAAGTACTCATTCCATTTGCTCAGCACACACTCCTCACTTGTGAGTACATTTCCATCTTTATACTTTATTACCCTAACCAGCCATGGTAAAATGTGACACATTGCCCCAAACATGTTGACCTGCTTCTCTCATGTTCAAGCCATGGTTGATGACACGGTCAACTAGTGTTGCCTGCATCTCATTTGAGACCCTTTGTCTCCTTCAACGAGACCTTCCTCTTGCTCTGTGTCTCTGCCTTCTCCTCTACTTCCTCAGTTGCCTCCATGGTGCTCTGTTGGGTACCAGGTAGGCACAGAAGCTTCATCACTTGCCTCTGTATTCAGTTCACTGCTCAGGCTGAATAACAATGTGGAAACTCATTGGTTGAACCCTGCCTGACAAGTATGTCAAATTCCTCCATTGTGTGGCTTTGAACTATATACTGTATATGTTACAGGCCAAACACAATTTTAGGATAAAATATGCATATATATATATATATATACACACTACCACTCAAAAGGTAGTGGTTTACATTTTAAATTTAGCTTCGCAAACACTGAAAAATGAAAATATTAGACTATTACAAATGGGCCTTCTTCAGGGACCAACTAATAGGTTACCACCTAAAGATGTTCTGCAGCAACTAATGTAAATTAAGCCTTTCAAATTGAAGCAAACAATTTGCACAGATGTTTCAACCTCTGTTGATTACTTCAAAAACTTCTGTCTCTCTTAAAGCAGAGTTGGAACAGACTGCATTATTACACCTTCTGACGTACTGCTTGGACAATATTACATTGGCAGTAGTGTATATATACACTCTGAAGGAACTATCTGTTATGTATAGTGCAGCAGTGGTAGCTTTGTGTTCACATTATTGTACATATTTTTTCATGTACATTGTGGTCGCCACCTTTATGTATTTGTTTTTTTTTTTTCAGTCTAATGCTTCTTACTGTAAATATGATATCATTATCACATTAAATGGCACTGGTAGAGAAGTGTGTAGAAAAGCTTTGCAGTGTTTGTTTTGTGGAGCTCTGTACTATGTTGCTGATTTCCAAATGTATGTGTTATCTAACATAGCATTAAGAAAAGGTGATATGAGAGTTCATCATACTTTGTAAATGAAATCCGAACAGCGTCAGATTGGGTGTACATTTATGCTGACACTGTTAGTTAGGGTCCGATCGAAGTTGGAGGGAGGGGAGTGTGAAAGTGACTGAGAGAATAAAACTAAAAAAAGCTATCTTTTAAAAGTACCATAAATTTACACCCGATCTGACGCTGTTCGTTTTCAAATAATATTGCATTAGAGCGACGATGTTTTCTGATTGGTTTGAAAAAACAAATCAAACTCATCTGATGAGGAAATGTTTTCATTTTATTATAGTTGTCTTTAACTAATTTGTTATGCTAAACCTGCCAATAAAAATAGAACTGAATAGACAATTTTGAAATTCATGAGTTAACAATTTAGAAATGGACAAGAAGTATACAGTATGCAACATTATATGACTGATAATTCCAAAAAGGCTACAAGTGGCTCAATTAAACTACCTACTATGAAGAGCTGCTCACTATCTCAAAGCTCAAATTATTTTGACAACTACTGTTTATCTACAAAGATGTTTTAGAACACACAGTTGCTGCTTTCTTTAACATTCTGGTTTATACATTAGGTATAAGTCATCTGATGTCACTCACTAGCTAATGTTACAAAAATTCCTTAATAAGTAAGTGATACCTTAATGCAGTTTATCAAGCAGTTTTCTGATCATTGGTCACTGTACTGTAGAAAATGAATGTGAAATTTCATTTATGCAGAGTAAAAAAATTAGCTTTCTGTAACTGAATTGCTGCTAATTAATGGAAGGCACAATTTATTCATAAAGAACTTGCCACTGAACACAACAAGCATTTTTCAGAATTCAGGCAAACAAGAAAAAATAGTACAAATCTTTGAAATTACCATTCACTATGCCCTAAGCTGAAAGGGAGAATAATGCTTTCAACCTAAGCATTTAATTATTTAAATGCAAGATGAGCAAGTGTCACATTGTTGAGTTTTTTCTTGATGTTTTAGTTCACCTTCATAACTTTAAAACTAAACGTGATAAACATTTTCTCAAAATGAAAGTATTTCCATTGTAAAAAAAGTTTATTACATAAAATAAAAGAAATAGTCTGCATTTAGTTACTGGTCCTAACAGAAAAACCCCATAAAATTCAATTCAGGAATTCAAGATTTATTTAAATTACCAGATGACTCTATTGAATTTTTAAATTTTAAAGATATGGCATGTGACATTTTAATTAACTATCTACTGCTTAAGAATATGTGAACTTTATATATATATATATATATATATATATATATATATATATATATATATATATATATATATATATATATATATATATATAAATACATATATATACATATATAAATACATATATATACATATATAAATATATATATATACTGTATATATATATATATATATATATATATATATATATATATATATATATATATAAAAACACACACACATATATATAGTTTTATACATAACAGATACACGCACATATATTATAGTATGTATTACAATTCTGGTATAGTCCAACTTAAGCTTTATAGAAAGACAAAGATGATAAACATGATACTATAAGTAAGGCAGCTGGCAAGATGTCCATTTCATTTATGCTCATTTCTTTTAGAGGTAGAAGTAAACATATTAACAGAGAATGTTATATAATAACCCTTTTAAAAAATATTGCAAATTGCACCAAAAGCAGCTCACATTTATACTGCTTATAGAAAGAAGTGAAACACAATTAAGGAAGCATAGTGAGTACTCTGAGGTACAGTTAATCTAAATGTGCAAAATTCAGAATGTTGGAGTACACGATACAGAAGGATAGAGACAAAATTTGCATATTTTTATACATTCAAAATCTACATATTTTTTGAAAGATAGGAAATTATACATAGTTTTACCAGAAGCACTCAATTTTAAGGCATTATATTTCTATTTAAATATAACCAGAACTATAAAAATGATGTTACCATTTTATAGTAATGTTACAATATCATCATGAATTGTGATGTTACAGTGCTACATGTTACAGTAGTCGTCTTCTGTTCAGTTTTACCAAAGTACTGAGTTGTCAAGTTTAGCAAAGCCAGGGTCTTTGCGTAGATTCCAATAGGTTCCATTACTAACCCAAGTATCTTCACTTGATTTTCTGAAATTAAAAGATAGAGCCAAAATAAAATACATTGTTTACATTTCTTAAATTCTATTATAATTCAGAAAAAAGTCTAAATACTCATATGGTTTACATAAAAGCTCAGGACTTTTTGTTGATAATGCTGCAGATTCAATGATTACCATATAACCTGGTCAGCCAGAAACACAATTTTTGTGGTTGAATTGCAATTTGAGTTAAGTGATACAAGTTTAATACATTTAGTTTGTTCTTTATTTTTATGAAAAAAGTACAGGTTATTTTAATTCCTTTTTTTTAATGCAAGTACCAAATCAACAGTGACCTCATGATTCCCTAAATAGCTGAACTGGAAACTTTACATAATGTAAGAAGGAGCTCCAAAAACTCAGATAGCACGTGAACACAGCATTAGTGCATGAAGTGAGACGTTTTATCCTGTCATTGAATATTGACACAATCGTCATATTTTTCACACTTTGCATAAAATAATTTCTCTCACTGTGCTATGCTCAAATTTCTGAATATTGTAACTGTCCAAGTTCATTCTTGTTAAATATGTTTATAGCCATGGCATGGGAAGTTATTTCTCATGTGCATTTTTCTGGCCAGTTAGCCAGCACCTCCAGGGTTTCAGAAGGTTTTAAGTTTTCATGTTTCTAATGTCCCCCATGCACAGTACAGACATAATGGCAACTCCCTATAAAGTTTTTCCACACACCACATCTAAGAAAACATCTATAAAGCTGTGTATGAAAAACATACAACCATGGCTGTGTATGAAGAAAAATAAAATACTTTATAGAAAATTTTAATTTATAATTAGATTAGTATAAAACAAAAAAAAAATGGTATGTTCAATTTATGGTCTTAATAAAACATAATGGAGTCCTTGAGAAAACAAATGAAAATGTAATATTTTGATATTATTACCTATATACTGTATTTCCTTTACGCAAACAGAGACTTATCAAATCAAAGGATTGTTTTAAGTAAATATACCAAAATTACTTTTACATAATTAAAATAGCTACTTCACCTGAAAAATCTTGGTTGGTGCATCATGCTATTTTCTTCCAAAACTTTTCTTCTGTCTCTTTGGAGCTGTTCAATTCTTTGTTTTTGTACTTCAGCAGCATCAATATTCCCTTCCTCAAGTAACCTTTTGAAAAAGAATTTATAAATAACCATCCCCTTGTCATAGTCATCTATCCAAAGCATAATTTAAATATAAAATGAAATGAACTGATGTTTAAATAATTTTAAATTAAGAAAACGTCAGTTTAAAAATGAGTTAATCACATAATAGTAAAAAAGAAATCATATGAATTATAATTGATGAACATTTAAAATTCATAATGGTGGTAACGAATAGTGGTGCTAGATATACATCCACCTTTTTTTCTGATCTGCTTGCCTAATGCAGTTTTGTGAAGCACACCACTTATCCTTGAACTAAGTGTAAGGCAAGAAACCACTCCAGTCCAATTCGGATCTTATACAAATATGCAATATGTACACGTGCCTTGAGGAATAAAACAAGTGATACTTGGTGGACATATTTTAGTCCAGTACAGAAGCACAAGTTAGAACTTTTACCCCCTAACTAATAATAACTGATTTTTTTTCACCACAGATAAGCTGTACAGTATATCTAAATGTGTTATTGTTAACTTGCAAATTATAATTCAGCACATTCATTATCTCTTCTCTTGCAGGTAAATGTAACATGCAACATGCAAAGATAAAAAACATCCAAGATGGGATATGTCAAAGTAAACTAATTTTTAAAGGTTTTAAGTAACAATTCTATTTCCTTTATATTTTATTATACTAGAGTATAAAATGAATGTATAAAATCTTGTTTAGATAACTTAACATTCTTATCTTCAAAGCCATTTACCGTATCAATAAAAAGCTAAATAAAATTTTAAGTTTAAGTGTAAAAACCTGAATATTGTTCAAGGAATGTTATGCTTAAACAATTTAATGTAATACAGAATCACAAGTGCCATGTGAAATTCTGGCCACTGTGATACAAAAAAGACACAGCCACACTAGAAGTTGTACACAGATATGTAAACAAGTCCATGGGACTATGGGACATGTCCTACTAATGTTTAAGTGAACTGCACTTCTTCAGTCTAGAACTGTGACGGTTATATGGGAACCTATTCCAAGTCTTCAAAATTCTCACAGAGTCAATAAAATTGATCCAACAACATTAATTCAGTCAAACAATCATCTGTGATCTTAGGGGCACTGGTGAAAATTAAAAAGTACTGCATTTAAAACAGAAACCAGAAAGCACTTTACAATTCAAAGGGTCATAGGAACCCGGAACAAGCTACTGAGCCATGCATGTACTGGTTGCTAAGACCCAGGTAACTTTTTTTTTCTTCTTTTGCAGTGAAATATGTATTGAAATGAGAAAACAACAGCCATTAAAACTGAGTCCAAAATTAATAATTGATATAAGTAGTAAAACAACATCTCCCATGGCATCTACCACCGCAACCATCCCACCCAAACCCTCCTGTAAAAGAGGTTGCTATGAGTATTTGAAATATTAAGTAGATGAGATACGACATAATTTTGGCCATAATATTCCTCCAAAAGCAACATGAAAAATGGCTTGAATTTTAAACTACAACATATACTCGTGAAAGCTGAGAAGGCAGGCTCTAGCAAGTGCTGAGTTTTAATTGTTGAATCGTTGATACACCAGACTTAAACCTTTGGTCATTAAATGGCACATCTACATCAGACACTTCTGATGCAGGCTCCTATTCAAGATTTAGTAGAATTAAGGTAGCCACTTTGCACAGTAATTCTTGGCTTTTTCTTGCACTCATAGTCAACCTGCACAACCACAACTTTGCAAAGTCAAGCAAAGCATGTATGTCCACTCTGTAAACAAAAGTACATACATCCACTCTGTAAACAATTCACCAATTAATAAACAACATTCGCTAGAGATCATTCTCTCCCAGTTTTGACAAGTGAAAGTGACAGTTTTAAATTCCAGCGGTATTTTCATGTCATTTCTGGAGGAATATTATGGACAAAATGAAATAAATAAGCAACAAAAATGTTCTGAGACACATGTATTTATTTACGCTCACATTTCATGCTCTTTTTCTTTATTTATTGTCACTTTTCACAGTTGTTTTATTCATTTGCATATTTATTGACTTATTTAATTTTCTCCAAAATAGTCCTCCATATTTTTGTTGTTACCTTATAGAATCTGAGCTCAGGGAAATCGAACAGAATACACCCTGCTGATCAGCATCTACTCTAGAGCCACAATGGCTAAGGAAAGTAGAGGTAACTTATTAAGGAAATATTATAGTGTTTTGTGGAAGAGTGAACTTTGAGCAGGGATATGTTTTGTGTTGGTAAAATACTGCAGAATTACTGCACACCTGTTATTTTATCTTCCAGTGAACTGCGAAGTGTGTGACATTTTGATATCTATGAGCTATTCCATTTTTAGTTCTGTATGTGATTCAAGAGAAAGCATTTAAAATTAACAGAATGAACCCATGTCCAAAGCATTCCTCAGTTGAACATTCAGTTGAGTCACTTGGGAGCCTAGAAGACCTTAGAGTGGATAGAGTGCAATGTCCCCACAATACCTATAGTGCCACCTACCTGGATGAAGTCGTCATCTATTCTGGTACCTGGGAAAAACACGTAAGGCAGATGCGCAACATGCCATACGGTTTTCAGATCAACCCAAAAAATCTTTTTTTGGGCTGTCTGAAGCAAAATATTTAGGCTATTTAGCAGGCTGGGTATAGTACAACCATAACATACAAAAGTTGATGCCATCATGAAATGGCTCCATACGAAAACCAAGCAGCAGGTCTAAGCCTTCCGGGGTTTACCAGGGTACTAACACTGTTTTTTCCCCCATTTCTCTGAAAGGGCAACGACCTTGACAGACCTTACAATGAAGCAGTTTCTTAATACAGTGGTATGGGATGCTAAAACAGAAGGTGCATTCCGCTACTTAAAACAGGCTCTTATATCAGCCCCTGTATTGATGTCTCCTGACTTTGGGCACAGGAAAAGGAATAGACACAAGATAATTCTTGATAAAGATAAACCAAAGAAATTGTAGTATTACTATTTAATGTATTACTTGCCCTTCTAATATCCATCTTTATTTCAGTGAAATATAACAAATCCAATCTATGTTGAATTTCACTTGTTTTTTATATACTTTATCTATTCAATTGATAAGGTTGTGATATGTTCACTTGTTTTTTATTCTATATTTATATACTTCATATTTCATTCTTCTTCTCTCTAGTGTAAAGGTGCCTCATCTACTGCTGACAGGTGTCCCAGAAAGGGAGGCACAGCGTAAGTCATATGAATACCCATTAGTGCCACACACTGGGACACTGACTACAGTTATGTGGTGTTCAAAGGAATTATTACATTTGAATGATATGTTACTCTGTAGTGCAGTTCTGTAGCAAAAATACTGTGTGAGTGTTTCAAAATCCAATAAATGTATTGTGTTCTCTAGACAAAGCCTAGCTGCTTCTCATTATTAAAAAATGTACTTTTACTTTCTGTTGAGTACTTTTGAAAGCAGATAATTTTTTACTTTTACTGAAGTATTTTTAACTGAAATATATTTTATTTTAAAACTAAAAATTTGATGAAGTACTTCTGCTGTTACTCAGGTGTCATTCCTGAGTTCCTAATTACTTTTTACGACTCTGATAACAATAATTAGGAAGATAAGCACAACAGTACCTGGTGAATAAGATGAGAAACAAAATAAAGAGGAAAATATAAACTGCACATTTAGTTTAAATAGAGTCTTGAAGATACTTCAAATATTTTAGTTTGTGTGGAGTTAGTGAGCAAGCTGCATACGTTTGCAAAGGAAAAGGGGTAAAGATTATTTCCATGCTGAAAAAAAATGAAAAAATAGATTTGAGACAAAATGTTTCAGCTATATAGCCTTCATCAAATGTGAACAGTCAAACATTGTGTCTCTAATCGTTTATATTTTCAATGTGGATATAACCTTTACCTCTTTTTAACATACTGCATTTTTTCATTTTTCCCTTTCCTGTCTGTTTTTGTGAGAAAAAAATCAACAATTAGTACATATTTAAATGCAAATATTGCAGAGTAAATATTTAGATGCAATTTCATCTACGACCTTAAGAAATTTGTTCCAGAATAAACTGTAATGAAATGCTAACTCACTTACACATTTGTGGATACTAATGAGCAAAATACTAAATAATTAAGTATACCATGCAAATTTAGATACATATATTTGAAATTTCTACCACTGTATATTTACAGTGTAACTATAGACCAGGGGTGGCGAACTCCAGGCCTGGAGCGCCAAGTGGCTACAGGTTTTCATTCTATCCCTTTTCCTAATCAGTGACCAGTTTTCACTGCTAATTAACTTTTTCCCCATCACTCTAATAGCCCTGTTAGAAGAGTTCAGCCCTCTGAATTGATTCCTTTCTTCATTAAATGACAGCCAAGCAGAAATGAGATGTGAAACAAGTTAACAGATGACCAGCTAAACTGGGGCTTCAAACTCCAACCAATTTCACTTCAATCACTTTCTTAATGAGAATTAAACCCATTATTTAATTCCATGGCTTGTTGCTGCTCTCATTTTGCCACAGCACACATTTCAAAAACTGTTGTTTCTCTGTTCTTTCTAAGACAGGGGTGGCAAACTCCAGGTCTAGAGTGCCGCAGTGACTGCAGGTTTTCATTCTTACCATCTTCTTAATTAGTGACAAGTTTTTGCTCCTGATTACTTCTTTTAATTAACGTGACACAGGCCCCACAGTTGTTTCTTTTTCTTTAATTAGCAGTCAAACAATAATGAGACACAAAACAAGCCACCACATGACCAGTTCGCCTGTGCCCATTACTCAATATCTGAAATTAAAGAGAGGTGATGATCTTGGTAATGTTGATCTCTCAGGTCACCAAAACATTTTGATGGTGCTTTTAGTAAGAGCAGAAAAACAACAGTTTCTGAAATGTGTGATGTGGCAGAATGAGAGCAGCAACAAGGCATTGAATTAAATAAGGGGTTTAATTAACAGCAAGAATTGGCTTCTCATTAAGAAAGTGATTGGAGTGAAAATGGTTGGAGTTTGAAGCCCCAGTTTAGCTGGTCATCTGTTAGCTCATTTCACATCTCATTTCTGCTTGGCTGTCATTTAATGAAGAAAGGAATCGATTCAGAGTACAGAACTCTTCTAACAGGGCTATTAAAGTGATGGGGAAAAACTTAATTAGCAGTGAAAACTGGGCACTGATTAGGAAAAGGGTTAGAATGAAAACCTGTAGCCACTGCGGCACTCCAGGCCTGGAGTTCGCCACCCCTGCTATAGACTATTAATTACTTCATAAAATCATTCAATCCTTAAGAGATTTAAGTGATTGTAATACTAAAATATTTTTGCTATGTAGTGTCGTTTTTGCCTAACTGCATTATAGTCCTTTGTTGTTTATTTCAGTTACCAGAAAAATATAACATGGATTCAGAATTCTACATTTTAATTTTGAATAGTATTTTACAAATATGCTCATCAACTTTTTTTATATTAAAATGAAAAAGAAGCAAAAATGAAAAGCAACTTAAATAATTTCTTTTGGTATCAGACTGGCTATGCAGAACCATGAAAGACGATAGACTCTCCATTTCATACCTTTGGTCTATTCTGTATCTGGTGTCAGTAGGTGGCAGCAGAAGCTTCATAGCTGCATCCATTTCATTTAATTCTAGAGCAAACTTTGTGAATCCATAGTACTGTTCATAATCTCTAGGCATTGGATCTGCAATAAGAATAAAATTCAAAAGGAACAAAAATGCATGTTAAGAAAAGGGTGCAGCTCTACTATACAAGTAAAAAAATCTGTTTAGTTACCTATGGAGATTCATCATTTTTAAATTGAAATTCAAATACTAAATGCAAATTACCATTCTGGTGAAGGTGCCAAGAAGGTCAAGTGGCACATTTATTATACTTCTTACATTATTTGCAGATATACCAATCTGACCTCATCTTAAAAATACCTACAGTATACTGCACCAATAAAGATGCTAATTAATGTAAGTCACATGCGAGTTCACACTCATGACTGGAATAGTTGCTTGTTATCTATTAAAACTGATGGGGATCACTGATGTCCAGGTATCAATCCCAACTATCTGAACCAAACACTCAGGTGCTAGTCAATGCATGTAGGCCACAAATGTACATATAACTTTTATTCAGTATGGCAAGTATGACATTGTCATGACTGGTGTAATGTCCACAGCTACTGCAGGCCTTAATTTTAATGATACAACAAATGGTGTTTAAATATGGTTCTTGTCCTGAGGTTTCCTGCCTTATGTTTAGTGTTTCTTTATTGAAGGGTTAAATGGCTATCTGCAACATTAAAGTTAAAAGAAAAATTATTAACATTGTCAACCCCACTTAATGTAATCCAGGGTAATGGATGACCAGAGTATATCATGGCAGCACTTGGCACAAGGCAGGAATTAGCTCTGGGCAGGGCACCAGTACATGAAAGGGTTTACTAATGCACAACCACAGGGCCAAATTTGAATCACCAATCATTGTAACCAGAACGCTGCTGGTCCTACAATAGGAAAGCCCTAATAGACACAGACAGAATGGACAAACTCCATAAGCACAATTAAAGTTTTCATGGTAAAGTATTTACAATTTGAATACGGAAGAGCAAGATAAAATTTGATTCAAATCATTACTATAAAGTACTTATAACTCCAGAATATTAGGCACTGATTACAAATACAATTTAAAGTGTAACACAAAATGACAACAAAAAGAATAATTACAAGATTGAATCAGGTTCTGTCTGAGACATTAATAGGTACTGTTGCCAACATGGTGACTTTGTCACTATATCTACTGACTTTTCAGACCCCTTTGTCGACTTTATTTTAAAAAAGAGCAAAGCGAGAAATCTAGTGACATTTTCAGTTGACATTTCCTCAAGACACTGACAACAGTTCATGTAACAACTTATTGTGATAAAGTTCAATGGAGAGCAGTAGACACTGCCCATAGATACGTTAAACCTTGTTTTAATGGGCAGTGCCTGGAAAATTTAGAGATCCGATTGATGAAGAAAAAGTTAATCACTTTGATGGTCCAATAGGTGACAAGCAAAGGCAGACCTTGACACATTCATATTCAAATTGCCTTATATCACAATCCACATGACATGGGATATAATAATCTTGTCTGAAGTTTACGCTCCAATAGGTGGGGGTGGGGGTGGGGGGGCGTAGATGCTTCAGACTGTGACACTTAAGATCAACCATTGTTGCATGCAGGCAAATAGAAAGACAAGTGTACAGATCCATGCGATACATAATTTTAAAGGCAAACGCCTGCACTTCAAGTATAGCGCTTGGTAAACAATGATCTCTAGTACTTTTTTGAAAAATGAGCTTAATGTCAGTCTGCACTGACGGCTATGATGAATGGTTGCAGAATTTAAAGAGTTAATATGGACATGAAAGTGAAGTAATTACATCATCCAGTGACTTGTGCCAATTTTTTGAGCACATGTTAGCAACTTTACATTGAAAATAGTTGGCAACAGTGTTAATACAGAGCTCTCTTTCCAAGCTTTGCCAGAGACAATAGAGCCATATACCATGACATTAATTGATAAAGTCTCAGAATACTGCTGATATTCAACCCAATGCTAGCAAAAATAAATTCAGTTGAGGGTTCTGATGGAAGATGGAATAGGTAGGCAGGTTTTTGACTTGTAAACAGAAAAGGAATTCCAAGTTTAGGGCACAATTAATCAAAGTGTGCAAACACATTGTCAGTATAAAGATCTCTAAAGGTCAAGGTATATAATGACTTCTATAACGTAAGAACTGTTTAAATTTTGAAGGGCTGTAATATGCAATTAACTTGCAACGAAACTGCAAGAGACAAGTGTCTCAGCCTTAAATTGTTTCTTAAATTGACTCCATATTTTTAGTGAATGATACACAACCAAATCACCAGTATATCCATAATAATTATAGATGACTGAAGCATAAAGCAAGGTGGAATTCATACAAGATTTTCTTTCTAAGGCTAACCAAAATGGGTGAATTTCCATTATCTTTTACTTCCTTCCACTGTTACAAAGCACAAACAGTCACAACTCAGTAGTAAATGTGAGGATCAGGTAATCTACACCACCCAGTCTTTTCTGACTTCACAGTGTTGTTCTTTTAATGTGTGCTCTACTTGACATCCACATAAATGAGCTTACTTATAATTGAATAAAAATCTTTGCATAAAGATCTATTAATATATATGTAAATACTCTGAAAGAGAAATAAGATAGTCAAAAGAATATAGAATTTAACAATATTAATTTTCACAGCTAAAAAAAGCTAAAAAAGTTTACTACCAGTTTACATTTTTAAAGATATTTTCTTATCTGTCAACCAGTGTTGGATTTAAATTATTCCTAAACCTTAATTTGCACTGTTCAGAAAAACATCGAATGGGATTAGATTATGCAATGATAAACTCACGATGGCTTTCTACCCTATACTGTTAGCTCATCAACTGACTTTATTTAATAGGCAGAATCCTAATGCACTCTCTGTAATTCAAAGGGAAAGGGGTTTCTTATCTTCTTAATATATAAAGCAGAGTCTATGTATGTTTGTTTGTCCGCCATACAAATCTGTACCGGGCGTCTGATTGCCACCAAACTGGGCATGGGGCTGCTTTGTGACCAGGAGGAGGTCATGGGGTATGTTTGGTTGGGAAAAATGTCCTTGGTCAAGCGTAGGACACCTTTTGACCGACAAAATGTCCCCATACTTATCATCGACAAGATGGCTGCACGCTGCAACAGACGTTAATCGTGGCGCCATCTAGTGGCACGTTTGGTCTCTGTTCATCCCTCTTTACCAATGTTTCTTTAAATTGCCAAGACATTGCGGAAGTGTTCAAGTATGAGAAAGCAGACTGCTTTCATCGCGTGAAGGGGAACTGTCGTATGGATGTAAAACGTGAACGACCAAGTGTGCATGACTGGCTTTGCGTATTTGTGATGCTATTTGCTCGTTTTCCGACTCACAGTAAAATTTCAGTCTTGGTCTTTCTGACTGACTGGTGCTATTTGTTCGCTTTCCAACGTATTGTAAATAACGTACATTCATCTCACTCTGGTGCTTATTCTGTACGTAATACCATGTGACACATTATAATTGTCCTGCTTTTCGCTAATATACCCATGCCACCAAAAAAAACACATGGCATTAGAAAGTCCACTTCCGATGCCACAAAAAAGTATTTTAAGGCCGTCTCAAACCAACAATTTTATACCAACAATTCCACTGATTCCAAATGATTTACCCTTTGATTTCAAACGTCTACAATTTCCTGTTCAAAAAAGTCTATTTCAAGGCCGTCTCAAACCTTGTGCAAGACGTCCACATGTTTTCATACAAAGAATTCCGCTGATTCAGAATGATTTACCCTTTGATTTCAAAAGCCTAGAATTTCCTATTCATTTAGATTTTGCTATGCGAATTACTAAGGCTGAAGGACAATCACTCCAAGTTAAAGGCATCAATTTGGAAAATCCATGCTTTTCACAACTTTACGTAACATGTTCTACAGTGGGTAATCCTCACAATTTGTTCATTTTCAGAACCCCACAACAACACAAAAAATATACTGTATCCAAAGCCTCTAAAATGACCACTTATATTACCTATTAAAATAAAATGTCAATCAGAAAAATGTTTGTTCAATTTCTATGTTCTGTTTTTTTCATTTGGGAAATTCACAAGTTATAGATTCCTGGACAACGGCGGGTACTTCTGCTAGTATTATCTAAAACAAGAAAAAAAAATCACATTTTTTGTATGGAACTGGGCAGAGTTTTTTCAGTATTTACTAATGTTATCCTAAAATAAGTCTGACTAGCTGCTGGCTATGTTTATGTTTTTACTTCTGGTGTTTTCATTTATATGAAGGCATATAACATAACCCTAACATGCCTTCCAATGAGGAAGCAGAGCCTGGGGACTCGGAGGTGGGCTCCCCCATCTCTGGGACTGAGGTCACTGAGGTGGTCAAAAAACTCCTTGGTGGCAGGGCCCCGAGGGTGGATGAGATACGCCCGGAGTTCCTCAAGGCTCTGGATGTTGTAGGACTGTCTTGGTTGACACGTCTCTGCAACATCGCATGGACATCAGGGACAGTGCATCTGGATTGGCAGACCGGGGTGGTGGTCCCCCTCTTTAAGAAAGGGGATCGGAGGGTGTGTTCCAACTACAGAGGAATCACACTCCTCAGCCTCCCTGGAAAAGTCTATTTGGGGGTTCTGGAGAGGAGGGTCCGTCGGATAGTCGAACCTCGGATTCAGGAGGAACAGTATGGTTTTCGTCCTGGTCGTGGAACAGTGGACCAGCTCTACACCCTTAGCAGGGTCCTGGAGGGTGCATGGGAGTTCGCCCAACCAGTCTACATGTGTTTTGTGGGCTTAGAAAAGGCGTTCGACCATGTCCCTCGGGGAATCCTGTGGGGGGTACTTCGAGAGTATGGGGTACCGGACCCCCTGATAAGAGCTGTTCGGTCCCTGTACAATCGGTGTCAGAGCTTGGTCCGCATTGCCGGCAGTAAGTCGAACCCGTTTCCAGTGAGAGTTGGACTCCGCCAGGGCTGCTCTTTGTCACCGATTCTGTTCATAACTTTTATGGACAGAATTTCTAGGCTCAGCCAGGGTGTTGAGGGGGTCCGGCTTGGTGGACTCAGGATTGGGTCACTGCTTTTTGCAGATGATGTTGTCCTGTTTGCTTCATCAGGCCGTGATCTTCAGCTCTCTCTGGATCGGTTCGCAGCTGAGTGTGAAGCGGCTGGGATGGGAATCAGCACCTCCAAATCCGAGACCATGGTCCTCAGCCGGAAAAGGGTGGAGTGCCCTCTCAGGGTTGGGAGCGAGATCCTGCCCCAAGTGGAGGAGTTCAAGTATCTCGGGGTCTTGTTCACGAGTGAGGGAAGAATGGAGCGTGAGATCGACAGGCGGATCGGTGCGGCATCCGCAGTGATGCGGGCTCTGTATCGGTCTGTCGTGGTGAAAAAGGAGCTGAGCCGTAAGGCAAAGCTCTCAATTTACCAGTCGATCTATGTTCCTACCCTCACCTATGGTCATGAGCTATGGGTAGTGACCGAAAGAACAAGATCGCGAATACAATCGGCTGAAATGAGTTTTCTCTGCAGGGTGTCTGGGCTCTCCCTTAAAGATAGGGTGAGAAGCTCAGTCATCCGGGAGGGGCTCAGAGTAGAGCCGCTGCTCCTCCGCATCAAGAGGAGTCAGATGAGGTGGCTTGGGCATCTGACCAGGATGCCTCCTGGACGCCTCCCTGGTGAGGTGTTCCGGGCACGTCCAACCGGGAGGAGGCCCCGGGGAAGACCCAGGACACGCTGGAGGGACTATGTCTCCCGGCTGGCCTGGGAAAGCCTCGGGATTTTCCCGGAACAGTTAGAAGAAGTGGCCGGGGAGAGGGAAGTCTGGGCATCTCTGCTCAAGCTGCTGCCCCTGCGACCCAACCTCGGATAAGCGGAAGAGGATGGATGGATGAAGGCATATTTTATAATGGGACTTTTTTGAAATAGCTCTCAGAAACTGAGTATGGGTGGTGTTTAAAGGGTTGAGTATAACTTAAAGTATATTAACATTCTTTCAAAAGTTGCAATAATTGTATTTTAAATTACACTGTACATACTGAATGTTATAGTACTGTGAATCTGATTGCTTAGTTATAACACTTTTATAGTTTGAAACTGTATTCCTTTATGTCAGGCTGCTTTATTATTTATGTGTAGAACACATTAGTACCGCCTTGAAGAACATCAAATTTTTACACTAAATAGGGCTTTCAAATTAATTTAACAATCTTTCTTTTGCAGTTCATAACGAGAATATCCCTAAATCTTTTGGATTCAGCAGATGGAGTTAAACACACAATATTCTAAAATATTACTTAGAATGTTTGGACATACTGCAAATAAAATAAAAGGAATTTTAAATAAATGTAGATGAGAACTTGAAGGCTTGGCTCACATTTCAGCAAAGCAAGCTGTATATGATTTGGAAAGAAAAAGTCAATGAGAACAAATAAAATGGTATTAGACATCTATGGAAGCACTATGATAAACCTGCAACTTTTAATCAAATCACTAAAACCAGTCATTAATTTGACTTATAGATAAATTATCTAATTCCCTGATTTAATTCGCTATATGCTGTAGGTGGGGAAATTGCTCAACTTAAGCAACATAAAGTAAACTAGTTCATTTTGATGGTTTTCTATCTATTTTGAAATATGTGTGGGCTGCACAGTGGTGCAGCGGTAGTGCTGCTGCCTCACAATAAGGAAACTGAGGTTCACATGCTGGATGCTCCCTGCATGGAGTCTGCAGGTTCACCCTATGTCCATGTGATATTCCTCTGAATACTCTGGTTTCTTCCCACGGTCCAAAGACAAGCAGATTAGGTGAATTTATTATTTTAACTTGGCCCCAGTGTGTGTTTGTGTGTGTTCACCCTGTAATGGGCTGGCACCCTCTTCAGGGATTGTTCTTGACTTGTGCCTGATGCTTGCTGAGATAGACTACAGCTTCCCTGCAAGATGCACTGGGTAAATGAGTTAGGAAACAGATGGATGGATGTTTCTGCTGTCTGAAAAGAACACTGCCAGTTTTCAATCCTCTTTTTTTTGTTATAGTACATAAAAAATTTTAAGAAAATACCAAATATTAATATAAAGTACACAATGTTTACAATTGCAATATACACTTAACAGAATAGAATGACAAAGCAAACATTGTGAAAAGTAATTAACACTTCGGACTGATTCTTTATTTTCCCATTTTAACTATTCAACAAGTTATAATATAAATACACATCATGAAATGTGAAAGATGAACGAAATGTCTGTACGGTGAGGTAATGTTTAGTGATGTTGCGCAATACGAACGCCAATCTGGTGGCTGTTTTTGTGAAGTATTTACATTCTCCCTTTTGTACAAAGGTTGTAGTCTGCTTTTTCAATCATATGCTAAAGATGTGGAGTTTATGCAAACTGGTGACTTTAACATGGGTATGAATGAATGAATGAATGAATGATTATGGTGGTTCTTTGACAGGCCGTCAGTTTTACATCTAGTGCTGCTAAATAGGCTCTGACTGCCTGTGACCCTAAATTCAATTAAGCAAGCTCTGGAAATGGTTGGATGAGATGAAATTAAGAGAAGGAGTAAACAATTTAGGAAAATCAATGGGTCTATGAGGCACTGCAAGGAAAAAGTAGGTCCAGAAAATAACTGGATGAATTGGCACTTTACCATTGTTCATAAAAATAGATGTTAACAGCATTATTCTATTAATCAAACGCACCATTTTTATTTTGAAATAAATGAAGCCAATTAAATACATGTATCTGAACCAGCTATGATATAAATACATTTCAAAATATCTTGCAGTCTGAAAGGAATGTAGTTGTTTTACCAATGTTATCAAGACTGTGAAGCACAGAGTAAGAAACCATTCAATAATTATTTTGCAATTGTATTAGAATATTGCAGTGCTTGATGGAGTCTGCATCTGTAGGAAAAAGATTACATCTACTAACTAGAAAGTTGAAAGCATATTTGAATGGGAGCTACATGGAAATACACAATACAAACATATGTACATAATGGATGAAGCACAAGCACTGTATTCACATTAAGAAATGACAGAAAGAATGCTCGGTGGAGAACAATCTACTACTCGTATTTGACAAAAAACTAACTTTAGATAACTAAATGCACAATGTTAATGAAATGTCACAGGCCTAAAACTATTAAGGGATCAAGCCCATGAAACTCTGAATTTTTTGCTTCTGCACTTACTTGCTCTCCAAATGCACTTGGATGAAGGTGGCACTCCACAGTATATACTTTCATGCCATTTTCCAAACAGTTGATGGACTGCCTTACCATTACAATCTGTTACAGTTCCTTCAATCTCATTGACACTTGAATTCCAGTATTTAGCCTTTAAACATAATGTGAAGGACAGCATAAATGAACAAATCAATACTCTTATTCAATACTATGAATTGCTTTTTATAATTTTTTTCAAAAAGTAAGATTTAAGAAATATTAATAATCTGTTTTTAGTCGGAGTGCATTGTCATTAATAAAAAAAAACATATGTTTAATTGTTTAATAACTGCAAAACAATTTAAAAATCGGTTCTCTGAAAATGTGTCTTCCCCTTAGAAACAAAGCAATATTTATTGATTTATTTGTGTATTTTTATAATGCAAAATATATAAATATGTATATGCAAGCATTTATTTATTCAACCATTACCAGCTTTGTTCATTTCAAAAATATATTTTGGTTGATATAAAAACAACAATTCAATGATTATGACTAATGACAAATGATTATTAGGTTATCACAATGTAGCATTTACTGCTTTTGTCTCTCAGTTTTATTCAATATATTGATCAAACTTTTTTTTTTTTTGGAAAAATATAGGATGCATACAAGAAAATGTTACAGATTACCACTGTTTGCTCAACTGACAGTATGTGAAGAGTTTAAACCAAATAATCTTACCTATTATATGACTAATTTAAATTTGCATTTGAAATTGTGATTGTTCTTCATCACTACAATACCTGAAAATGCTGGTCATTTAAATATATACTTGAGGACACAATTTAAACTGCATATCACATTGTTCGACATCAAGAAGCAGAACACAGGCCTTTAACAAAAAATTGTTTGGAAGTATGGAAGCACTTTGAGCAAAAGGGTGACAAGGTTTGTTGCAAACTGTGTAATGGTTTGCTGAAACACAAAAGGACCACACCTACTGTATGATGCATTAAAACAAGCATGTTGTTTTTGAGGCTGGCATGAATCAACCAACAATACCAGCCAAACCGTAATGACCAATGGTTAGAAGGAAAATTACAGCACTCATCACCAATGACAGATTTAACATGTATCTTAAATATGGCAGAAGCCTACCTGAGCACACTTCTAAAGTGCTATCATTGATGTTGTGAACACAAGTGACATCTGAGGTACCCCTATCCCTAATGCAATATGCAGAAGCAATAAGCAATTTAATGGTCATTAATTGATCAGAGGTCAAACTTTGCATGCCTAATGCAATCCTTTATGTTTGCTAATTAAATAGGGGTGACTTTTACCAATTGCTTCCGTTGCTTGATATGTAATGTTTCCAGTTCACAGTACTGCTTAATTCAATTTAAGTCACTGGAAATCCTATGGCATCAGTTAATTATTTCACTCAGTATAGATGAAGAAGAGATGGGTGAAATAACATAAAAATATTGATAGAGATATGGTGGCCTATGTTCAGGTCAGGTCATGGCTGTCCATCCACCTTTCCATCTCTGTCACCCAACTCCTTTGTGTACACTGGTGTGAGATCAGGCCTGTTTGGGAAAGGCAGACCCAATGGGCACAGTGGGCAAGGTAATTACCCCCAGGGCGCAGAGAGTTGGTTTTGATGGTATTGTCTTGCTATTATCAACTCCTCTTGTTGATGGGTCCATTGTTGTTTAAAGTGATGGACTCCTTCAGTTATTTTCTGTTTCCGAAGTGTGCTGTGCTGTCCTCAGCATGTGTCTTAAACTGCATATGTGGAATGGAGCAGGCTTTGAGAGAATGCTTAAAGTAGTCCTTCCAGCATTTCTTTGGCCCACCTTGAGGTCAGGATCTTTCAGCAAGTTCACCAGTTCACTATACAGGACCATCTGGGGAATCTGAGATGTATTCATATGGAGAACTTGCTCAGTCCAGTGCAGGACACGGCTGAGCAGCATGGCCTCAATGCTAATTGATGAGCCGCATTCCATAATTTTAGTGTGTGGAACACTCTCCTCCCAAGTGATGACCAGTATCTTCTGGTGGTTCTTATTTTCTGGTGACTCACATCCATAAAGGAGTGCTGATATACATACCACGTGATATACCACAACCTTGGTTGCCATGCAGAGATTTCAGTTACAGAAGACAAGCTTGCATAGGTGTTCGAATGCAGAGCAGGCTAGGTGGAGGCAGTTCGCAGTCTCTTCAGTCACAGAGGCATCACTAGATATTATGCTTCTGAGGCAGGGGAAAGATTGTGTGTTCCCCAGTGTTGTTTTGTTGCCAATCTTGATGGACTGGATGGAGGATCTATGTGCTGGAAGGCAGTCTATAGGTTCAGTGTCTTGGAGGTGCTGATTTCCTGGCCCATCCAAGAATAGGCCGAGTGTAAGAACTCAACAGTCCTCTGAAGGCTTTCTGGGTGAAGAGCTATGCTAGCAACATCGTCAGCACACTGGAGCTCATAGATGATTGTCGAGGAGGGACACCGGAGACAGGATGCAGCCTTGCTTGACACCAACAGTGTTTTCAAAGGGAAACAGAATCCCTTTGATTTTCAGATTAAATTATAATAGAACAAATACTTCCAGAATTAACAAACTCTACTTCTGGAATCCACCTATTTAATAAGAATAAATACTTATTATTCCTACCTTCACAAATGTCACTTTACACTGGCAATTGTTGTTTGTATTTTTGATAGCAATTTCTCCATAGTGTTCAATCCACCTCTGTCCACTCAGAATATTATGTATGCAGGATGTCACCTTATTCCATTCATAGTGGTCGCCAGAACTGTAATGAACAGACAAATTATGAACATATAACAATGACAATGTTTACAACTCTTTTATATATTGATCTATACAAATGATAAGACAAAAATCACAAATTAAACACTGTAAAATAAATGTCCCTACAGGTTTACTGTTCTCAGATTGCATACACCCAAAACTAATGATATTTATATGGGCACATTTTAAAATCAAGTACGATGAATTATTATTACCTGCCAAAATACATTAGCAAGCAGAAAATAGAACTGGCTTTATATACTTAAAAAAATTCAATAAAGATATACAAAAAAACAATTTTACACTTTTGGCCAAGTCTGGAATAACTTAAATACAATAAAATGGGGTGGGGGTCTATGTATTTGATTAAGGTGACAAAATAATGTTTTACAGTTTGTTAAATAAGACTGGTACTATTTGATTTGTGTGAATATTAGGATTATGATAGGATTATTTAGATAACGTGACACACCGTTGACTCTCCAAAGTACCATCCCAGCCATTTGTGGCTGATCCCTTTAAAACCTAAATTTCAAATTTAACAAGCAAGTTGCCCGCTTCTTTCAAGCATAAGAAATGGAATGATGATTTTCTTCAGTTTTGTAAGAAATACAGTTTTCTTGGTAAATGGCCAAAGCTGACCACCATGCTACACTGCAGGAATGGTATTGAACAGATGATGAGTGATACCTGCTTTCCTAAAGACATTACACTAATTTCGGTTTCATCATACCAGAGTATCTTGTTTCTTACAATCTGAGAGTTCTTTAGGTGCCCTGATGCAAACTCCAAGCAGGGTTTCATGTGTTTTTTATAAGGAGAAACTTATCTCTGGCCAGTCTATCATAAAGCTCTGATTGATGGAGTGTTGCAGTGGTGGTTTTCTTTCGGGAAGTTTCTCCCTTATCCACACAGGTTCTCTGGAGCTCATACAGTATGATCAGGTTCTAGATCACCACTCTTACTGTGGTAAGAGTACAGAGAAATCTTTCTCTGTACAATCTGGCTCGATGGATCACAGTATCAAAACCCCCGACCACCACAAAACTAATAAATAGTTCTTAATGCAAGGAATACATGTCATGACATATTAAAGTACCATAACTGTGTAACTGTTATTCTTTATATCTGCAATTGGTATAAAAATAAGTGAAGCAATCAATACATTTTAAATGAAAGTCTGTTTCCTTTTTTTAGATCGAATATACAGAAATATAAATTTGCCAATGCTATACTGCAATCAGCTGAAACAGAGTTAACCTCTCAGTTTTCATCTGAATGACAAAAATAATCATGATATACACTCTTTTTGGTATGTTAACTTCTTAGGTTCTAACGTTTTGAAGGTGTCCACTAGAACATACAAATAGAGCACACTAAACTATAGAACTACGCATATAGGAGAAAATATTTTTTTAGGCAGTAACAAATAAGACCAGGTAACTCAGTATGTATTTAAACATTACTGTACATTGACTTTGATGCATCAAAGCCACGACTGCATCAAAGTCAAAGTAAACTTTATTGTCATCTCAATCATATACAAGTATACAGAGATACAAAATGGTGAAGCTCATGCTTTATGATGTACATATAGTGCAAGTAAGACAATACAGATTGCAGAAAAAGACAAAACCATATAACATGCTATTTAAAAAAGCAATATGACAATACAATTAACTATCACCATTTCACAGAGACTTATTTAAATGCAAGTTCCACAGGTTGATGTAGTGGCTGATCTTTTACAATGATAGTGACGTGTGCATAAACAGGAGTGAGAGATCATGATCTAAGATGTTAGGGTAGAAAGGAAAATCATGAGGGGGCTGCATTATGTTGAGGAGTCTGACAGCCTTAGGGAAAAAGCTATCACATAACCTGACAGCTCTGGCTCTGATGCCACAGTTATCTTTTCCAGATGGCAAAAGAATGAAGAATCCATGAAAGGGGTGAGAAGGGTTCTGCACAATACAGCAGACAATGTGGACACAGCATTTGGAGAACATGTCTTCCACAGAAGGGGGTGGGGGGGGCATTCTTATAATATTCTCCGCTGTCCTCACTGTTCCTAGAAGTCTCTTGCTATTGATGGTGCCTGTGGAGAACTTGGTTAGACAGGGAGACAGAAGACTTGCTCACTTTAGATTCAAAAAGTGCAGTCTTGCCTGAGCATTTTTAGTTAAAAGAGTGGTATTGTGAGGTCCTTAGTTATGTGCACATTAAGGGACTTGGAACTTTTTGCAGTCTCTACAGTGGAGCTAATGATTCAGACTGGGATGTGATCATGGCCACTCTATATGCTGACCCTTCATCCCAGCTTATTAAACCTAGCACAGTCATGTCATCAGTGAACTTGATATACTGTAATTAGAGCTGTGTAAGGTTATGCAGTCATGAGTCAGCAGGGCGAATATCAAAGGATTGAGCTCCAGGGCTTAGAGAGACGTGAAGAGAGCAAACCAAATGAACAACTTCTTCAACAGGTTTGACCACCCTAACCCACTCTCACTCGGAGTACTGCACCCTCCACACATCCTTCTGCTGATACCAGCATAGGAGAGACATCCCCACCCATAATTACAACAGCGCAGGTGAGCAGAGAGCTGAGGAGACTTCGTGCCAGCAAAGCAGCGGGTCCAGATGGAGTATCGCCACGACTGCTGAAGGTCCGTGCATCGGAGCTGGGGGGTCCTCTACAGCGCATCTTCAACCTGAGCCTGGAACAGGGAAGAGTCCCAAGGCTTTGGAAAACATCTTGCATCACCCCAGTCCCAAAGGTATCACGTCCTAGTGAGCTGAATAACTTCCGGCCTGTTGCTCTGACATCACATGTGATGAAGACCATGGAGAGGCTGCTGCTTCACCACCTTAGGCCACAGGTTCAACACGCCCTTGACCCTCTGCAGTTTGCATATCAGGAGAAGGTGGGAGCGGAGGATGCCATCATCTATATGCTACACCGATCCCTCTCCCACTTAGACAGAGGCAGTGGTGCTGTAAGAATTATGTTTCTAGACCACTAGCGCCTTCAACACAATCCAACCTATGCTCCTTAGGGACAAGCTGACAGAGATGGGAGTTGATTCATACCTGGTGGCATGGATCGTGGACTATCTTAAAAACAGACCTCAGTATGTGCGTCTTGGGAACTGCACATCTGACATTGTGGTCAGCAACACAGGAGCGCCACAGGGGACTGTACTTTCTCTGGTCCTGTTCAGCCTATATACATTGGACTTCCAATACAACTCGGAGTCCTGCCACATGCAAAAGTTCGCTGATGACACTGCTATCGTGGGCTGCATCAGGAGTGGGCTGGAGGTGGAGTATAGGGACCTAATCAATGACTTTGTTAAATGGTGCGACTCAAACCACCTACAACTGAACACCAGCAAAACCAAGGAGCTGGTGGTGGATTTTAGGAGGCCCAGACCCCTCATGGACCCCGTGATCATCAAAGGTGACTGTGTGCAGATGGTGCAGACCTATAAATATCTGGGAGTGCAGCTGGATGATAAATTAGACTGGACTGCCAATACTGATGCTCTGTGCAAGAAAGGACAGAGCCGACTATACTTCCTTAGAAGGCTGGCGTCCTTCAACATCTGCAATAAGATGCTGCAGATGTTCTATCAGACAGTTGTGGCGAGCGCCCTCTTCTACGCGGTGGTGTGCTGGGGAGGCAGCATTAAGAAGAAAGACGCCTCACGCCTGGACAAACTGGTGAGGAAGGCAGGCTCTATTGTTGGCATGGAGCTGGACAGTTTAACATCTGTGGCAGAGCGACGGGCGCTCAGCAGGCTCCTATCAATTATGGAGAATCCACTGCATCCACTAAATAGTATCATCTCCAGACAGAAGAGCAGCTTGAGCGGCAGACTGCTGTCACTGTCCTGCTCCACTGATGACAGACTGAGGAGATCGTTCCTCCCCCAAACTATGCGACTCTTCAATTCCACCTGGGGGGGTAAACGTTAACATTTAACATTATACAAAGTTATTGTCTGTTTTTTACCTGCATTATTATCAATCTTTAATTTAATATTGTTAATTGTATCAGTATGCTGCTGCTGGAGAATGTGAATTTCCCATTGGGATTAATAAAGTATCTATCTATCTATCTATCTATCTATCTATCTATCTATCTATCTATCTATCTATCTATCTATCTATCTATCTATCTATCTATCTATCTATCTATCTATCTATCTATCTATCTATCTATCTATCTATCTATCTATCTATCTATCTATCTATCTATCTATCTATCTATCTATCTAGTATAATGATGTTTGAAGTACTGCAGCCAATCCGAACTGACTACAGCCTATCTGTCAGGAAATCAGAAATCCATTTACCGAGGGAGGTGTTCAGCCCTAACCCACTCAAATTCACAATCAGGATCTGGGTAGCAATTACCTTAAATGCTGAAGTAAAGTCTACAATAGCATTCAGGCACATGCTATCTCTTTTATCCAGGTGTGTTAGGGAGAGGTGGAGTGCAGAAGATTTAACTTCCTCAGTGGACATGATTAGTCCAATATGCAAATTGCAAAGGATCCAGAGAGCTTAGAAGACTGGACTTTATGTGTGCCCTTACTAGCCTTTCGAAGCACTTTATGATACTAGAAGTAATGGCTACTGGATGGTTGTCACTCAGACCTGATGCTGATGGTTTCCTAGGTACCGGAATGACAGTGGTGGATTTAAAGCACACTGGGGAGGTCAATTGGCTTAAATATGTATTAAAGATGTCTGTGAGAACATCAGACAGTTGTCAGAGTATTCACTCAGCACATGACCAAATGTGCTGTCTGAACTAGTGGCCTTCTGTGGATTGAGAAGGGACAAAGTTCTCCTCTCATCAGCTGTGGTCAGATAAAGTACCTGTTCATGGGTGGGAGGTAGAATGTTTCTCACAGAATCCCTGTTCTGTACATGAAAACAAGCAAAAAACTCATTTAGTTTGTATGGAAGGGAGGTATCATCATTGCTGCTGTGTGGAGTGTGCTTGTAGTTCATAACAGCCTGTACCACATATGCCATGTGTCTCTGGTGTTTTGAAAACATTCATTGATTCTCTGATCATATGCCGGCTTTGTTTTACTTATGGCATGGGAAAGGTTAGTTCTGGCCGCCCTAATGGCCATTTTGTCTTCTTATCTAAAGGCTGTGTTCCTGGGGCCTCATGTACAAACAGTGCATACACACAAAAACGTTGCATACGCCCGTTTCCATGCTCACTTTGTGATGTATAAAAACTAACCTTAGCGTAAAGCCACACAATTTTCATGGCAGCCCATGCACATCCACTTTTCTGCTTGGTTTTTCAAATGGGTGGCACCCAGTGTCAAAGTAGTGCTACTGGATCTGTGTGGTCTCCCTTTCTTTTTTAGATTCACATCCATTATGTGGGCTTTATTAAATACACTGAAATTAAATGTTCATCGTTTACAAATTTAAGGCACTTGATTGTAATTATTCTGTAACAATAAAATATTGCATGGAAAGGCCAAACTATTCCAACTTCCATGGCTGCTTTAGTGTTGTTACTCTCAGTGTAGTACTAAGAGTATTTTAACCCAATGTATTTGTGTGTGGTATCACAGCAGAACAGCAGCTGATCAGAAAGCTCTACAGCTGGTTGTGTCGAGAGCGCAGAGGATTATCAGGG
This sequence comes from Erpetoichthys calabaricus, assembly GCF_900747795.2. Classification (NCBI taxonomy): domain Eukaryota; kingdom Metazoa; phylum Chordata; class Cladistia; order Polypteriformes; family Polypteridae; genus Erpetoichthys; species Erpetoichthys calabaricus. The sequence continues at coordinate 53,031,255 of NC_041406.2, read as the reverse complement.
TATAGCTTCCAGCTCTGGAGGACATTTATAGCACACTGCCTCAGGAAAGCCACCAGCATCTGCGTGAATTCCACTCACACATGCCAAAGTCTATTTGAACTTCTCCCATCCAGCAAACTCTTCAGATGTCCTGGAAACAGTTTCATACCATGAGCTATAAACACACTCAATCCATCCATCAAGTGTGGTAGAAGTGTTTGTACTTATAATTACAGTTACCTCACTATAAACTTGCTCATCAACTTTAATATTGCACTACCTGAGCCACTTTATGAACCATATGCACAATCTGCACTATATGTACATGTATATTGTACTTATGCTTTCATATTATATATTTTTCATTTTTTTTATCAGATTATTATTATATTTTTTATCATTTTATAGGAAAATATGTTTATGGAGGAGTTGCATATTGAATCTCATTGTGCCATACAATAACAACAAAGGAATTCAATTCAATTCAATAGAAGATTGTGTGTATTTACAGGTGATTATTACTGGCTTCTAAGTAGATTTAGATTTCCAATAGCTATCCTCTTGGAGCTGTGTGCTGTTAGAATACTAGGATGTATAGTTGATGTCATTTTTATGATATAATGCATTAAAGTCTGCATATTACATTTTACAGATAAATTGGTAACTTCATTTAAATAATGTATACTGTTAATAATTAAACATGTAGGGGCACGGTGGTGCAGCAGTAGCGATGAGCTGGCGCCCTATTCAGGGACTGTTCCTGCCTTGTCCTCTATGCTTGCTGGGACTGGCACAATCCTGAAAGGATGGATGGAATAATTAAACATGTAAAACAAAGATTTTTCAGTGTTCCTTAAAAGTTTTGAAGAATCAGTATTCTAAGCTTACAGCTAGTTTTACATTTATTACAGATGCTTATTGTGTGGTGATTAGTTACATGGAGAAAGAAAACAGAATGACAAGAATTAGGGGTTGGTATGTTTGACAGAGACAGTACTGCTGCATTAAATTATTCTATTATCACTCACTGCTTATGGCTACCATTGCACCATTGTGCCCCCACACGTTTAATACATGCTGTAATGCATTTCATCATGAAAATGATACAAAGCATACATCTTAGTATTCTAAAATGTTCAGAGAGCTGTAATATCATAAATGTAATGTATTCTGTGTAGAGATCACTGCCTATGCACTCCTGTCAGTGTAAGAGGAAGCCCATTTAAGAAACACATAGTGATTAATGACTGGGTCAGGGAACACATAAACTACAAATCATTTAATGTGCTACTTCAGTTACGATTGGATTTGAGAAACTCTAGTAAATTAAGCACCAATTTTAATATGAAGTTTACAATGTACTACTTTAATGACAAAATAAACTATGAGATTGAAGTGGAAATTTCGAGATTAAAGTCAACATTTTGACTTTAATCTTGACATAGACATTTTTTTTCCTTTGTGGCCTTAATATGCTTCCGTATGACACTCAGACACTTGCATTTTCACGTCGACTTTGACATTTGATCACTTCTTTTATATTTTTGGAGACTGTGCAACTTTCTCAACTTGAACTTTTGAGTGCCACTTCATTAAATTAATTTTGTTGCTCATACACTGCCAAAGCCACCAAATAGTATGCTTTTCCTTGCCTCTACTTCACTGAGTAGGACCTCCACTTCGCATTCAATTAAATTTTTGTTTACGTGTGCTATTACCATTGTTTTTTAACAAAACACTGAATGGAAGGGACAATTTATATTGTTTTGCATATTTAAATATGCAAAATTCTGGGAGGAGTCAGGGTGGAGCTGTAGGCGCATACATGTGTGTTAAAATTCATGTTGATTGGGATTACGCACAGTTTTATGCATCTGATTTTTTTTTGTGTGTATGCACATTTCAGTTTTTGTCCATATGCTATATTTTAGTGTGAATTCTACGCATGGTGTTATACATGAGGGCCTAGGTCTTTAACAACACCCATACCTCAGTTGTCACCCAGGGATTTTGGTCTGGCTCTTAAGATCACATTCTTGGACACACTAATGTGCTCTATATGGTTGTCGATATAACCACTAACAGATTCTATATACTTCTCCAGGTTAATGGAAGCACCATACTTAGTAGCCTTTCAAAAAATGGCCCATTCTTGTCAGTCCTTTAGAGATAAAGTAGCACTATTCAGCCACACTCTGATGTTCTTCCAAATTGGTTTGGTATGGTTACACAGGGACTTGTATACAGGAATCATAAGTAATTAAATGTGGTCTGAGCCTCCAAGATAAGGATGGGGTGCAGATTTAAAGGCCTCACTAAGAATTGTATAGACTCCGTCTATCATTATTGATTAGAATTAGATATTTTAAATGTAAAATTAGCTTTAGTGTACTTTTTCAATTTAATTTTTGTAGCCATTTTCAATAAAATCTTGATAAAAATAGATCTGCATTTTAAGATAGGTTTAAAATAATGTGGAGAAACAAACAGCTTTAAATGATAAGCTTTTCCTCCTGTTTAAAGATGAATATCACTAGTCTACGCTTCATCAAAAAACTTTAATCATTAAAAAATATTTAATTTTACTTATATTTACATCTTTATAATATTAAAATTCAAATGGCTCTTTACATAATTAATCCAGTCATATACAAGCAAACTCACACTCAGAAATATCAGCCACAAGCAACATGCTTCTCCTCTGAATAATTTATGAAAGGGCTGGAAGGACTACAAATAACACAGGCTTAAAATTTGTTGTGCTGGGTAGACGGGGGAAGGGTAAAACAAAACATTGACTTCATGTAAAATTTCTATTTTTTCAGTTTTCCTTTTGAAAAAAAATAATAACTGAAATTATTTTGTATTGTTTATTTAATATACAGTATAAAGTAAGTCAGTCATTGTCCAACCCGTTACATCCTAACACAGGGTCATGGGGGTCCGCTGGAGCCAATCCCAGCCAACACAGGGCGCAAGGCAGGAAACAAAGCCCAGGCAGGGCGCCAGCCCACCACACGGCACACACACACACACACACACACACCCACACACCAAGGACAATTTAGGATCGCCAATGAACCTAACCTGCATGTCTTTGGACTGTGGGAGGAAACCAGAGCATCCGGAGGAAACCCACGCAGACACGGGGAGAACATGCAAACTCCAAGCAGGGAGGGACCTGGGAAGCGAACCCAGGTCTCCTTACGGCGAGGCAGCAGTGCTACCACTGTGCCACCGTGCCGCCGACACAGTATAAAGTGTATTTATTTTTAAAATTTTCATATGATAAATTGTGGGTGAAGTTTTTTTCCACTGAAATACAGTATTCATTATAATAAGAATGAGCACAATCTTACTCTGGTAGAGTCACATGTGTAGTGCCTACAGGCACAATCTCCATGGATTTTCCCCAGAACTTATTTTTCCATCTGATATCTGAAACAGAACAATATAGTTAAATGCAGTTATATATGAATACTGTACATATAAGATACAGTTAAAATAAACATTCCTTGATATATGTTATTATTACTGTACAGAAAAGGCAATAAATGACACATTGAATTATCATTTTTTGCAAAGTGTAATATTTATATAATATTCATCAGTTGCTCTAATCACATGCTTCCTGTGATTCACAATGTCAAAAACAGTGTTCTTTACATAGATCTGTAGCATTTTTTCTCTAGTCTGCCCTGCAGGCACTGACCGTATGAATCACCTTGTATATTTAATTCTTAATAGAAATCTTGGAGAAGAACTGACCATTCATTGTAACACTGTTTATCAATCCCTGTTCAAGCAACATTTGCAAAATATTATCAAGTCAAAATGTGAGGATTCTTAAGCAGTACTGTTAACTAAACTACATGGTTACTTATAGCATTTACCTAAGGTTCTCTCTGTGAAGAAATAACTTCCTTTAACGTGTTTACATCTCTCTTCTCCAAATTCTTGCTGAAGAACTAGCTTCAAAGCAACAGGTAGCAGATACCCGATTGTCTCCCTTTATTACTTTAAATAATTCTATTTCTATTCTTTCTTCTTCTTCTTCTTTCAGCTGCTCCCGTTAGGGGTCACCACTGCAAATCATCTTCTTCCATATCCTTCTGTCCTCTGCCTCTTGTTCTGTTATACCCATCACCTGCATGTCCTCTCTCACCACATCCATAAACCAACTCTTAGGCCTTCCTCTTTTTCTCTTGCCTGGCAGCTCTATCCTTAGCATCCTTCTCCCAATATACTCAGCATCTCTCCTCTGAATATGACCAAACCAAAGCAATCTTGCCTCTCTGACATTGTCTCCCAACCATCCAACCTGAGCTGACCCTCAAATGTTCTCATTTCTAATCCTATCCATCCTTGTCACACCCAATGCAAATCTTAGCATCTTTAACTCTACTACCTCCAGCTCTGTCTCCTGCTTTCTGGTCAGTGCCACCGTCTCCAACCCATATAACATAGCTGGTCTCACTACCGTCCTGTAGACCTTCCCTTTCACTCTTGCTGATATCTGTCTGTCACAAATCACTCCTGACACTCTTCTCCGCCCATTCCACTCTGCCTGCACTCTCCTTTTCACCTCTATTCCACAATCCCCATTACTCTGTACTGTTGATCCCAAGTATTTAAACTCATCCACCTTCGCCAACTCTACTCCTTGCATCCTCACTATTCCACTGACCTCCCTCTCATTTACACACATGTATTGTCTTGTTCCTACTGACCTTCATTCCTCTTCTCTCTAGAGCATAACTCCACCTCTCCAGGGTCTCCTCAACCTGCTCCCTACTATTGCTACAAATCACAATGTCATCAGCAAACATCATAGTCCACGGGGACTCCTGTCTAATCTCGTCTGTCAACCTGTCCATCACCATTGCAAATAAAAAAGGGCTCAGAGGCGATTCCTGATGTAATCCCACCTCCACCTTGAATACATCCGTCACTCCTACCGCAGACCTCACCACAGTCACACTTCCCTTGTACATATCCTGTACAACTCTTACATACTTCTCTGCCATTCCCGACTTCCTCATACAATACCACAACTCCTCTCGAGGCACCCTGTCATATGCTTTCTCCAGATCCACAAAGACGCAATGCAGCTCCTTCTGGCCTTCTCTATACTTCTTCATCAACACCCTCAGAGCAAACATTGCATCTGTGGTGCTCTTTCTTGGCATGAAACCACACTGCTGCTCACTAATCATCACCTCACTTCTTAACCTAGCTTCCACTACTCTTTCCCATAATTTCATGCTGTGGGTCAGCAATTTATCCCCCTGTAGTTACTACAGTCCTGCACATCCCCTTTATTCTTAAATATCGGTACCAGTACACTTCTTCTCCACTCCTCAGGCATCCTCTCACTTTCCAAGATTCCATTAAACAATCTGGTTAAATACTCCACTGCCATCTCTCCCAAACACCTCCATGCTTCCACAGGTATGTCATCTGGACCAATGGCTTTTCCATTCTTCATCCTCTTCATAGCTGTCCTTACTTCCTCCTTGCTAATCCGTTGCACTTCCTGATTCACTATCTCCACATCATCCAACCTCGTCTCTTTCTCGTTCTTTTTATTCATCAGCCTCTCAAAGTACTCATTCCATCTGCTCAACACACACTCCTCGCTTGTGAGTACATTTCCATCTTTATACTTTATTACCATAACCTGTTGCACATCTTTCCCAGCTCGGTCCCTCTGTCTAGCCAATCGGTACAGGTCCTTTTCTCCCTCCTTAGTGTCCAACCTCTCATACACATACACATCAGATACTGTCAAGGATGTGACTATTCTGCTGGATTTATGTGAAGAAAATTGATGAAATACAGGAAGGGGTTGTGCATGAAGCAGGAAATGAAATATGTGTCTTTATGTTATCGAGCCTGAAAACCCCTTGTGTTCTCAAAGGAAGTCAGACAAAAGATACTAAAGAGATACTAACCAGCTTCAGGTGGGATGAATATTTTTTATGGATCTAATTTTTATTGAATATAAATTAGACAAGGGAAAACAAAAATACATAAACAGAAATTAAAATAATGAACCAGAAACATATTCATCCTCCACTGATATAGCTGAAGATCAGGTAGAGAGAGAGAGAGAGAGAGAGAGATGTGATGTCTAGTGGCCTGAGTAAGAGCACTTTGTTATCTTGGGTCTCTTTCTACGTCAGATTTTGAAATAAGTGAAGGCACTGATATAACTAAATGAGGGAACATGCTTATTTTGACTATTGCTAAGTGAAATTGAAACAATAAAATCAAATGTGACCATGAGAAGGAAGCTTTCTTGACATAGTTGTAAGTTTAATTTAAGTCACCTATCAAATTTACAGAATAGCAAATGTAGATTTCCAGATACTTGATGCTATCAGAAACAAGAATCTATTACATAATAATCTTCTTTTTTAAGAAAGATGAATAACATCCTTAGTACTATTCTAAATCTGAACAAATAAGAAGAGATGAGAAAGAAATATAGAAGTATGTGATACTGTGATACATCAGAAAAATCTTAGAAAATATTTTTCAGCTTTAGTATTTCATGTGACAAATGGTAGAAATCATTGCTATTTTTTCTGAAATTTCTACATTTCTTTTTCTCAAAAGTTTTTCTTTTCTTTCTTTTAGGAAAAGAAAACTTTACTTTTACCAATTATTTTTAACAAATAATGAACACATTCAATTTTAGGCCAGTCAGACAACAAGATCAAGAAAAGTCCTGCATTGAGAGCACAATGTCTGACTGTACTACATTCAGAATTCCACTCAGCCTCTTAAGAACCTCAATGAGATTATGTTATTCTGGCAAAAAAAAGTTCATATACCCAGTTTTCATTCTTTCCTTTTGCACACACATCACACCAGTGTTCAGTCTTTTATAACAACTAGAAGTTAAACTTTCTCAAATAATATCACAAGTCGTATGGGGTTGATGATTTTAATTATGTAACATCATTCACTAATATGTTTTGGATAAGATGAATCAAAGCCACCTCTCAAAGAGGCAGACTTCCTGACAGAAATTTAAAAAAATAAATAGTATAAATATATACTGAATACACTATATACTTTTTAAACATTTTATTCAACAATTACAGACTTTTATATCTTTTATATATGTTTCTTAGATCTGAACACATATATTGACATTTTTTGAAAAATACTAAATAATGGTTAATTTTTCATTAGTGTTTAAAAAAGATATGCTTACCTTGCCAAAACACAAAATGTTTTGATTCAGCATGACAAGCCGATATAGGTGGGTGATGACTAACCTAAAATACATTTTACAAACAAAAATTACCAGAGAGGAATCAGCACTTTATGCTTTTTAGACAATACAAAAAAGGTATCCAAACTATAATTTAATTATAATTTTCACAATTAACAGAAAAAAGAAGGCATATGAACAACATTACTGTGTGTGACATGAAATGCATTAAATGTGCAGCAAACCATCCACTACAGACACAGCTAGCCTTTTCAAATTGTTCACTATAATTTTATTAATAGATTTATTTTAAATATTCATTAATTAAAATTAAACTACTGAGGAATTGTACATTTTAATTACACTTTTACCACATGAATTGTTTTTCTTTTATTAATGATTTAAAATTATGAAACGCAGCACATTATTACTTGTTACTATTGTAACAAGAACAATAATCAAACTGAAGGTTGGTCCTTGTTTCTAATTAGTATAAACTTTGTAGTGTAAATCTAAACAGATTTAATTTCAGCCATTCTTGCAGTAGTACTTCAAATAGTTATAGTTTTCATTGAAATAATCCATCCATCCATCCATTTTCTAACCCGCTGAATCCGAACACAGGGTCACGGGGGTCTGCTGGAGCCAATCCCAGCCAACACAGGGCACAAGGCAGGAAACAAACCTGGGCAGGGTGCCAACCCACCACAGGACACACACAAACACACCCACACACCAAGCACACACTAGGGCCAATTTAGAAACGCCAATCCACCTAACCAGCATGTCTTTGGACTGTGGGAGGAAACCGGAGTGCCCGGAGGAAACCCACGCAGACACGGGGAGAACATGCAAACTCCATGCAGGGAGGACCCGGGAAGCGAACCCAGGTCCCCAGGTCTCCCAACTGCGAGGCAGCAGCGCTACCCACTGCGCCACCGTGCCGCCCATTGAAATAATACATTTTATATTTTTAAACACTGCAATTTGTAAAGGAATTTTGAAGCATTTGGATACAACAAGGATGGTGTAGTGGTAGCACTGCTGCCTCAAAGTAAGGAGACTAGTTTCGAGTCCCAGGTGTTCCTTGCGTGGAATTTTGTGTGTTCTCTCTGTGTTTGCATGGATTTCCTTCAGGTACTCCAGTTTCCTCAAACAGTCCAAAGACATGAAAGTTAGGTGAATTGGCATTGCTAAAGTGCCCCTAGTGTATGTGGGTATGTGTGTGTTCAACCTGTGATGAACTGGCACCTTGTTCAGGTTTTGTTCCTTCCCTTACCTTGCCCTGAAAAAGTGGGTTAAGTGATGCATAAATGGATGGAAAGTTATAGCAATAAAAATCTCAACAATACAATACTACAACATGGAATAGAACAGTGCTTTGTAAATTTTTTATTCAGAGCTGAAATTGTTTACATACAATGTACATAAGTATGTATTTAAGTGACTTTGCTATATTTGTTTAAAAATATATTACAAGTCATTAAGCAAAAATAATTGCACGTTAGTTAATGTTTCTGCCTCACAGCTCTAGAAGACTGGATTAGAATCCAAGCCTAGACACCAAATGTTACAACTGCCCATGAATATGCTGAAGTTTGGAAGTACTGATGATTAATGTTAGAATTAAGGAAGCAACTTGAAAAATACATGAATAAATGAGCAATGAAGAAAATGATTTGACCTATAACCTAGTATTGTATGCACAACAAAGAGAGGCCACATTATTGTTTTAGATATATTGAAAAGAAATATATGACACTGTGTATTATTGTTCATGCATAGGTTTCTTTAATTTTTTAAACAAACAAAAAAGTGGCTATTTGCAGTATTCATGGATGTATTGAAGCTGCTTAAAATGTCTTGTATATTCATCTACTTTATATTTATTCACAGAAATTTCAGTTTTCATTTATGAACAGTTCAGTCAGCACTTGAACATATTCATCAAGCATCAAAAACAAGTAATCTTCTACTGTAACTGCATTCAAACCTTGAAACATTGCGACCAAGTCCTAAGACTTCTCATAAAAACAGAAATGTCTCAAAATATTCTTTTCTTCAAATCACTTGCTTCAAAATATTCTTTAGTGATTAAATCAATGCAACCTCAATAATCTAGCCATCCTTTTTTGAATGACCTTATACATCCACAGGATCAGATTTACAATTTACCTGCAAAATTTGATTGCAGCGTTACTTCCCCCTTATTTACACCATCCTCATAATTATTCCCAACTTAAATATCTAATTTTAAAATGTGCAACCTACATATTATGAACTGCTAATGAGTTAGCATAGTATACACTTTAACCCTTGATAATATTTGGGCTTCAAGGCTGAAGTCATTGCCTGAACTCTTGTTTATTTTCAGAACCTGTGTATTCCACTGAAGGCACAAAGAATGAGACAGTTCTACAGTATACAGATGCAACTTGCATCTCTCACACAAAAGGTTAAAGAGCTCTAGATCTGAGTCCAGTCTTCTTGAGAACTGAGATGGAAATGATAATAATTTACTTTTTCGCTTTTTAATCAAGTAATTATGATCACACTCTTATTTATTGTGAAGTTGGCAGTAACAGGCCTATTCATTCAAGCAAATGTTTTGACACCTTGACATACTCCTCCGCACAGGTGAAAATTATGTTAAATAGTTAGGATTTATTAACTGTGATTTACCAAATCATTGAAACTTTACATGCGTCTCTCTGGAATCTTTCAATGTATACATTAGTATTTAAGTAAATGAACAGGTGAAGATTTTCAGCTGAAAGATCTAATCTCAGCACATAATGAGAAGGATGAGTGATCACCCAGACTCCACTCATTACAAGAAATGGCTTCCATGCCAGAATGAGACTTTTTGAATTTTTGTCCATAAAGAAGTCTAAACTCTTTAAATCATTTTAGGCTACAGATATAGAGAGACGACAAATAAGATCTTAGCATGCCATATAAACAGTAGGTAAGACTCTAATTACATTATAAAGTCTAAAGGTTGCACATCAGTTTGTAGTGCTATAAAATGGAAATCATGTGGTTTGTACTTGGATGAACAACTTTGCTTTGAATGCATCTCCAGTCAATGGTGTAAATATTCTGAAAAGCTATCAGGAATTAATTTCTGCCAAACTGTTGTTTTGACTCTCGGCCTAGCTAATATCTTACAGAACCTTCATGTTTACTTTGCTGCTGGATATTTTAGATATTTAACATACTTTCTCTTTGGAGTCTTCTGGATACCACCTCTTTGCTCAATTTTCAGTCCACACTCAAATTTGCTGAATTATTAGCTCATCACCTAAGTTTCTAAACTGTTTTGCACTCATTTAGGAAATAGTCGTACCAGATTAAACTAGAATAAAAGAAATATGGATCTATTCAGCTTTTTACAATGTATGGCAGCATTTTATGGATACTCTCTTTTGTAAGGCTTGCCTTTGTCTTTCGATTTTTACTGAAAGATGGAGGACAAAAAGTTACTGGGAGATGTTACCTAAGCAATATAATTAAAAAGAACATAACTGTATTCCACCTGAGAAAATATAAAAAAATGTGTATCATAGTTTGCATATCATTGTCAATATGAAAAGATAAAGCCAGTTATCCCTTGAGAATATCTTAATAATTAATATTTTCCATTCACTCAATTACTATTAGCAAGGATATAATCATTACAAAAAACTTGCCAGTATTTAGAGATCGTTGCTACTTACATGACCAGCTTGTCATGTTTATGTAAAAGGCATAATAAAAAATGAACTGCTTCCAGTCAGAGCACTTTTTTCACAGCAAACATTGAGATAATTACCAATTCAAAAGTAAATAGTTTTCATTGTAAAAAGTACATACATAGGCTTAATTAAATTCTAGCTATATTGTTTCACTAAATTAATAGCAGCTATTGAGTTAGATTTAATGAAAAGAAACTCAATTCACATTTAATGTTAAAACTGTTATTAAATACATGCATATTAACAACATTATAAATATTTGCAGTAAAATGATTGGTCTGCAGTGGGTTGGCACCCTGCCCAGGATTGTTTCCTGCCTTGTGCCCTGTGTTGGCTGGGATTGGCTCCAGCAGACCCCCGTGACCCTGTGTTTGGATTCAGCGGGTTAGAAAATGGATGGATGGATGGAAAATGGTTGGTTCACAGCAGACCTTTATTACTGAAATGTATTGCAAACAGGTTAGAAAGAAAGCCCATTCAATTCTGTCACCCTGTCAATTTAGCCATCCTCTTTTCTCTAAATTCCAGCCTTGCAAATCCAGGTTGCAAATTTAGGTTTCCAAAGATAAAGAGCAACAGGTTTAAGAACTCTTTTATTCCTACAGCTTTAAGCATTTTAAATTATGTTATTTGTAGGGATGCCGATAGATGTTAAATTCTGCAATATTATTTTGTGTACTGTTGAAGTACTTATGCTTCTTTGTAATGATCTTGAGAGTGTGTTTATGCAGTAACATTGGTTGTCAAATGTTGTGTCTTTCTTTATCTATTGGTTCTCTATAACAATGTCTTCTGTTTTTGCACTTTCCTGCTACAAACAAATTTCCCTCTGGGATAATAAACCTACCTAACCTAACCTACTTTGAGATGAAATTTAACTTCTGTTTAAAAATACTAGGTTTTATTAATGTGTCAAACTATAAATAAAAGCATACTAACTTAGGTGAAAATATTATTAGGGTCCAAGGTGTCATGTGCTGCTTTGGCTTTTGAAATAGAAACTTAATGAATGTTACATTTTGTCTGTGATAATGAAAATAATTTACAATTTACATTATATACTGACTACTAACTCTTAAATATATGCACCTTATCAGTTCTTTTAAAAATATGGTCAATGAATCATGTAAACTAAAGACAGTATGACAACTTTTACCTCATATTCACTTAGAATGACAGACTAACTATAAGAGAGGAAAAGACAATTCACCTGCTCTGCTATAAACCTGAAACCTTTGTCTTTTCTTTCACATTCATAGGTTTCTCCAAGCACAGGGTTAAATGGTTTGCTTCCTGCGCGGTAATAACTGGATGCATATCCGGATATTGCAAATGTAGCAATATATATCTGTAAGGGAAAAAGAAGTTGATATATAGTACAACAATAATTACACAAAAAATAGACAAATCTACAATGAAGGATGATTGTGATTAAGAAATGACTGTGCAACAGACTGTCAACACAGGTTTAGTCAGCGGAGATAGTGTTTTACTAATGTGCACAAATTCTGCAGTTTTTATATTGTTATTATGTTGTTTTTGATTTTACAAAAGGTTTGGATAAAGTATAATATATGAGACTTGTGAGAAAACTAGAATAAGTGAGAGTTCAACGTGCACTATGTAAATTTGTGTAAAACTGGCTCAAACACAAAATGCAAAGGATAATAGTGATATAAACTTTTTCTTAATTAAATGATGTTAAAGTGGGGATACACAGGAATGAGTGCTAAAGCCAATACTCTTTTCATTTACATAAATGCCCTAGATAAAAATGTAACAAGCTGGCTAAATTTGCTGATTAAACAAACTATGTAAAATAATGAATACCTTACAGTCAGTAGAATTGTTTTGGGTGGACCTGGACAGAATTCAGAGTTGGGCAAACTTGTGGAAGATTAAATTTAATGCAAGCAAATGTAAAGCAGTATAGGCAGGGAATAAATATTAGATTTGAATTTGATTTGGGATGCTAGATAAATTGCTATGGTTTTGTGTGGCCATGTGCTTCTTATGTGCCATCTCTGCAGTCTTGCACTAACCATTTCTGGCAAGGTTCCCTACTACACCTTCATAATAACAAAACATTCATAATCTGACTTTGTATAATAAGTCTCAGTCTCATCCTCACACTCTTGAAAGTATTAATGTGATTGCGTTTTACAAATGTATCTGTGAGTTTGGTTTAGATCTGCATTTCAGCTGTTTCCAAAATGTGTCAAATGACACCTCTATATGATAAATTCAATGCCTCCTTCCAGCAGAAGTATGTGGCCAATCTACATTGAAATGGATTTGTATTGCCAATGGCAAATTAAAGTATTAGTTTCAACTCTTTCTATCTAAAAATCTTAAAACTCAAAACAAATTAATACCTCACTGCAACATAATTTAAGAAATTGATTTCTGAGACACAGTACAGTCATACAGGGAAGACTTCAGTATTCAAGCAGATAAAAAATGCAGGAGATTGTAAAATTAAAAAAAAAAAATTTGTGTGTAGACAGTAAAAAAAAGAACTGGTATAAAACCAGTTACTTTCCAAATGGCCATTTTGACATTCTGTGTCACCTTTACTTGGAGTTTAATTACTGTTATGTAACTTTTGTGGATAAACTATAAATATGATTTTTATCAAATTTTAAATTCTTAGTAATACAAAATAAAAAAAGAAAAACAATTCTAATATGCTCAAAATAAACAACATAAATAAACACTATTTATGATAGTTATAATGAGTAGTCTAAGTATTGCTTACCATTCGCTCAAAAGGATCAGGTGTTTCAGCAGCTTTATCTAACAACTCACTGTATTCAAGTTCCTCACAAAGATGTTGAAGAGTGTTAAGTGGCTCGTTTAACTGTACAGGCATAGCAACCTTAGAAAGGTCCTTTCCAATATTATTTCTCAAAATGTTCCATAAGCTAATATTGCTGGTGTTCGGACTAGGTGAAGGCAAACATGACCGCCTTCTATATTCTAGAATGGCTCCATTATGAACTGTACCTTGAGCAGAAGGAAAAAAAAAATGTTTCAATTTCACTGGTGAATGTAACTATATTTTCACTTACTATACCTGTAGTTACTAATGACAAATACAAACTGAGATTGCAGAAAATAGTATAAATTCAGATTAGAACTCATCATTGCCAAGTTATTCTGTAATTACTTTTTAATTTATTGAAATATACTGCTTATTTTAGGAGTTAAGTGTGATGACAAACTAGCCTTTAAATTCACCCTATTTTTCCATATTTAATGAAGTATAGGAAAATAAATATATGGTAAGAATGTACAAATAAGCTTAGCTTGTTGTAAAATAATTAGATATAAACACATTTTTTGAAATTTCATCATTTTCGTTTGCTGATATTCTTTACTTTTTCAACTATATTCTCAATAAACACCCTACAACTGGTTTACCTGTGGCACAACTATGTGATTGGTCTCCTATGATCCCTCTTCATGTTTCAATGTATGGAACAGAACACAACATCTATGATATCAAATTCTGTTCTCCAAGCAAGACAGATAGACTACAGTACAGTACAGCATGGGCATCAAACACTAAAGGGTTGTAAGCACTGTTCATGTATTTTGTGCTATGCAAGTTCAACAGTCACAGGTACCAATATGACAGAGAGAGAGACAGAGAGAGAGATTTGCAGCCTGAGCATAAACACGTAACGTTTCTTTAGTACACTTGAGCACTGGTGAAACAACAAGGCTTGGAAAAGTCCGACCTTAAACACAGAGTGAGTGAGGTTGTGGAAAGATGACATTCATATGTGTTCAGGTAAGGACAAGTGAGTGTAGCCATTTTAAAGGTAGGGACTGACAGGGAAAAAGTAGTTAACCTGCAAGTCATTACGTAGAAGAACATAGTATCTGAATAAATGGAGTGGGACTGTGCTGCCTCCTTAAAGCATGCAGCTCAGAAGGTGCTTAAGAGACTTACGTCTTATTAGCATAGGAACACCAGGTGATGGGAGAATAGTTTTAGCCTAGTGTTCATGTAGGAAAAGGAGGGCCACCCTTAACACTATATGTGACCCACCACAGAAGGCAGCTTAATGCTGCCACTGTCATTGTGTGATCTGGAAGAGAGAGAGTTTGAGGTGACAGCTTCTGATG
Source organism: Erpetoichthys calabaricus (assembly GCF_900747795.2). NCBI lineage: Eukaryota > Metazoa > Chordata > Cladistia > Polypteriformes > Polypteridae > Erpetoichthys > Erpetoichthys calabaricus. The sequence continues at coordinate 53,016,180 of NC_041406.2, read as the reverse complement.
GAAGAAAGAAGCCATGGCTGAAGGAGAGGGAGAAACACCAAGGCAGTGGTTGCTGGGTACTTTGGAGGCAGGCAAATTGGAGAACCACCCCATCTGGTAGAAGGCAGGGTCTAAGATCTATTGTATGTGAGTACAGTAGTTCTAGAGACAGAGTAGGGTTTTGCTTTGATTCTGCTTATTTGTACTTTTGTGTTCTCTTTTGCTAATTCCTGCTTTTGTGCTTTATTTTCCATAATGAGATGATTTTGATATTTATGACCTCCTTGGCATTTTTTAGGTTGGGAGGAACATTGCAAGCAAACACAGTCCTCTCATAAAATACTGCATACTCAGGTTAATTGTTAACTACTTGATGTAGTAAATTATTTATTGCATAACAGAACACTGCATTGTCACATCCTTTTTAGAATAAGACAGTCTCCTTCATTAAAAGCTATTTCCACACCTTGATTATTTTCAATTGAAATTCTGATATTGGAGGAGGCCTACTGGTTTTGCACAACTATTCCTAAAACTAGGACTCTCTGTATGAAAAAAACATTACTCTTTAGCTTAGGCCATCAACACAACTTTTCTTGACTAGAAAATGACAGCAACAAGATGTCACTTAGAACAGGTGACACTCCGTTGCCTAACAAAGACAGCAAGCAGCTGGGAAGCTGCCTTATAGGTCCAATCCATTTTCAGATAGCTAATGACAGGTGTGTTTCTACCAGGGTTTGTCAGGCAGCAGTCTAAGATAGCTGACCTTGACACTGAATTGATTCCTGCACTTCTTTCAGAATAACTGGTGTAAAGAGCTTAAAGTGAAACACAGAGCCTTGAGTATGAAATTATAGTAAGTCAGACAAAGACTTCATTCTCCCCTGTGCATTAGTATGTGGTTGGTTTAATAAAATCATTAATTTTGATAGCTTTTGGGTTCTTTTTAGCTCCTTATTGCACATGATATCTCAATTTTAATAGTGTGTTCACTCAGTGGAAATCTGTTTAGTGTATCTAACGTATTTTTATATGCATTGTTAGTGATCAGGATTCATTTGCGAGAGCAGACAATTTTTCATTACATTAAATCCTATTTATTTTACCACAAACATTATTATTAAAGGGCACCACAGCCTTAATATAATTAGAGCTACTTTCTAAAGCTCCAGGACATTATTAGTGCAATTGTTAATACCATAGGAATTAAGTAGTAGATATGTATTGAGCTTAAAAGAAGGTTTATTAGAGTTTATTAGACAAAATAACTGGTAAGAGTACTCATGCACAGTAAAAGCAATTAAACGTTTATGAAATTGTAAAAGATAGCACTGTAACTGTCATTATTGTTATTGGATTGAGATACACAATGGCATAATTTTAGAGAAATTGTAACCAAGCCTACTTAACAAATTTTAAAAATGTTGCACATTAAATAAAGACATGCTTGTGAAAATTTGAAAAACAAATCTTGCCTTTGTTTAAAAGGCAGCTTCATGCCTAGGATATAAAGCACTGACTCACTGTGTAAAATTGATCAAGTCATTTAACCTGTGAACATTGCAGTTGTCAAATTAATACAAAAGTTTCCATTATGGAAAGATGCCATATAAAACATTGATTGTTTGATTTCATGAAAATATTAAGTTAGTCATAGCAATTTTTGTATATTATCCTTTGACTGAGATATGTTATGATATATTGTAACAATATGGAGTAACATTAACCCAAGACTAATCTTGAACACTTTTGGAAATACATCAGATTTAAGCAAGGCATGTTTTCAATAAAACAAAGGGCTGCTTTTCAATTTGTTGCTTATAGAAATGCTGTTAATTTGTGAAATGAACAGAGCTTCAGTACATACATGACAAAGAAAATGAACCTCTTTCTGTCATGGAGGATGTGTAGTGTTAACATTCATTACGTTGTTCAAAAAAAAACTCTGAGAACTAAGTTTTAAGCTACCGATCTATTCATAGGAAACTGATACATAATGATACTGTTTGTAATAACAATAATACACTAGTGACTGAGCGAACTGAACAGGATCAAATTGGCAGATTTTCATTCTGGGAATATGTATGTGCTTTCCATTAATGTAATAAAATGTTTGTATAAGAAATATTTCAAAAGATTGAAAACATAAATCATCATATAAAGTAGTGAAATTAATTGACCCTTTAATTCTGGAAACAACAAGATTTCCACATTTGATTACAAACTTTTGGGGATTATACCAATGATAACAATATTAACTAATTACTTTTTTTTTAGGAAAGTGCATTACTATAATGTGAGAAGTGACATATTTTATGTGTTCTACAACTCTGTGATAGACAGTGCAATTTACTAAGTTATAGTCGAGCTGGCAAGATTACGTACTTCAAATAAGCCAAATAAATCATCAAATTAATTAAGAAGGCAGTCTCAGTTTAGGGACACACTTTCGACCCAAAGTAGATCGTAATAGAAGATCGAATGAAGACAAAACTCATGGCCATTATGAACCATGCTACACATCACTGAGTACTTTGAGCCAATAAGTTATGAAGTGTGTTCATAAATGATACTGGGGCTCCATTACACCTTATGGCAATATGCTTTCATAACGACTCACTTAACATTAGCTAAGAAGTTTTTTTTTTCTTATTTGTAAATCTTGTTTGTGTTTGGGAAAGGGTGTTGATGTTTGTTATGGTATGTTTTGAACTTCTGTAAAAGCTAAATTTCCCTTTGGGACAAACAAAGTACCATCTACTGTATGTATGTATGTATGAATGTATATATGTACAGTATGTATGTAGATATCTATCTATCTATCTGCCTAGAGTTTATTAGAAAGATACACATACTAATGAGAACATAAATATTTTGTCTAACTTTTCTATCAAAAGTGAAATGCATATTGCCTATAATCAGTTATAATAAATAAATAACAAATCTTTAACACATTGTTTAGAAAGTGGTAAATCCATTATTTAATTTAGAACTGACAATATCACATTATTATAAGAGTCACATTTTTTTTACCATAAGAGATTCACTTAAGGGATATTGAAAGGAACATTAACATACATTATGCACAGTTATATGAAATAAACGAAATACTGTTAACAGGATTAATGACTACACCAGTCTATATTAAATTAATCGCCAGCAGTTACTGTGATTGAGACAACTTAAATCATATCACTCATAAAGTGAATTACCAATTATGGAAGCTCAAAAGAAACACGAAATTTCATCTTCTTTGGTTTTAAAGCACTTTGGATCAAACAAAATTGATTAAAGTTCCAAGCTACTGAAGAATAAAAGGCAGTACTTATAGCAAAATGTACAGTCATGCAATAAGGTCATGAAAGGAAACTTTTGCAAACCAAAACAATTCACTGTTATTTCCATTTGTTTAAAGAATAGACTAAAATGGCAACTATCTCTTACTTGGGGTGTCAATTTCACTGCTTAAGCAGTCCACAGAAATATTGTCGCTCACATCACTTATGTATGACTCATCTTCAGAAGCCTGCAAGGGAACAGATTAAACAAAAATAGACTTTAAATAATTTACTGAAACACCCCGAGGCAATAATAAGAAAAAATAATCCTTTAACAAACCAAAAACAATCTATCTAATTATCATTTACCCATTCCAAATACGGCCCTATATCAGTGTGTGTGGGTTGGTGGAATCTGCGATTGGTGCCTAATCCAGGGCTAAATAAACAATAAAAGGGGCCTCAGCAACCAGAAAATATCACGTTTTTTGTAAAAACACCACTTAAATTAAAACACCCATTGATAAAGAATTAATTCATTCATGTATGCATACATCTGTCTTTAAAATAAACAATATAAATAAATTAATATGTCATGTGTGAGCTAAGATAAACATCTGCCTTAAAATACTCTTCCATCTTTCAGACCTTCAATAATATGATACACCTAATCAAGCTGAATTATGCATGCTGATCCTTTCATATCACTACTTCCTGATGGTGTAAAAAACAATAAAACCTTGTAGCTTTTTCCTTGTAGTTGTTCTTAAGGAACTGTTTATATTATCAACGTATGCTTTGTTTATATTGTGCTGGTCTTATTACACCGTACACAATATGATTAATGATACTTCTTAGGTTACTATATTTTTAACGAGCAACAATTAAGATCAACAAGCTACTTTTTATGTAAATTATAATAAGGATGCTGCGGTGGGTTGGCGCCCTGCCCGGGATTGGTTCCCTGCCTTGTGCCCTGTGTTGGCTGGGATTGGCTCCAGCAGACCCCCGTGACCCTGTGTTCGGATTCTGCGGGTTGGAAAATGGATGGATGGATGGATAATAAGGATGCACTTTAAAGAAACTGCAATGGAGTAGATAGATTGGTGGAGTAAGCCACCAATAATTAATTTAATAATAATAATTAATTTAGCAATAAGTAATTTAACCAGGACATGAGGGCCATGTCATTTTAGCTTGAAAATGATGCTGGCGCTATACTGAACTCTCATTCCCATTAACTGTTCTAAAAATATTACTACCAGATATAGCTTTCACAGTCTATTGTGGCAAATCTCCTCTTAATTCAAGTCCGCCTATAATGTCTTCAGGATATTATCAAAAACTAAAAATAGTCCCCTCCGTGACCCTGTAGTTAGGATACAGCGGGTTGGATACTGGATGGATGGAAAAATAGTCCAGTTCCAGCTTTATTATACTGCATAAATCATAAAATAGCTAATCTTTAAAATAATTTTTACTTAGCTAGCAATCATCATGTGGTGTAGTTTATCTTCAAAGATTCTCCTTTGAGTTTAAAAATATGCTCTTATTAATTATTGGTGATAGTAACAAGTAACTGAGGTGATAGTAACAAGTAACTGATTATTTCTGAATTATCTAAAACCACTGGGACTATGTAACAAATCCTAAATAATATATGTAATAAGCATATTTTGTGCTTTTAAATGAGATTTTTTATAATGAGGCATTCTTATTCTTTTTGATATTACTATTTTTGCTATTTCAGGCCAAGCTCTTGCCATCAAAGACTACAAATTCTCTGACAGGTTCAAGGGGAGGATTTCTTAACTCTAGCCCGAAACCACCTTCTAGGACCTTCCGAAAAGCACTTCTGTAGTTAGCAACACTGCTCAGGAGCCCCTGAAGCCATGACTTTCTGCTTCCTTCAGGAAAATGTTAATCACACTTTACTCATAAAAATTCCCAATTGTAGCTATGCTACAGTAAACTGATTACAACAATGTATGAATCTATTGTACACACTCTACAATAATTATTTTTCATAACAATCAATGAAGACAATGTAATTTTTAAAGAATGGCAATACATAACAAAAATAAAAGGTCTTTTTAGCAATTGTGATTAATGATATAACATCTATGTTTACAACAGCTGCAGGTTATATGCTATCAATGTGACATAGTGATACTAGAGTAAAGATATGCACAGATTGATCAGTCTGCTCCTGATAGTATGGGGAATTCAAAGGTTCCCATCGTAAATTGATACTTCATAATTCAAGTTCTCAGGGCACAATGAATATTTATGACTAACAACAAGCTTTACATGAAAAACAGGACACATTTTTGAGGAAGGCCCATCAACAGATACAAAATTATACATTTGTGTGTGAATTTAATAGTTTTGTGAAACAATAGCAAGCATAAAATCCAGAAAATTTTAAAAAGTCTTTCTGATATCACTTAACTACTTAAGGAAATTCGCCAATACATGCAATTCACCCTAAGAAATCTTCAATCGGAAGGAAAACAGTTTTGTTTTACTTTAATTAAAACTGCATTGCTAACATATTTTAAAAGCTTCCATTTCCTAATGAACTGCATTTTATTATGATGATACATATAGATATAAGGCATTTAAAAATTATTATTAGCTCTGAGAATTTCTCTAGCTTCCAATTTTCAATTACTTATTAAATTTATTTTAGTGTACTGTAATAATAAAGAAATTTTGAGAGTTTCAAATATGCAGCCTTTTTAGCACATTGTCCATATTTTTATATACACAATAAAAGCCAAACTAAAAATACAATAAATTTACTATAAATGAAGACAACATCAAATTACATAATATACTAATCACGGTAGGATCAAATTCTGGTAATTTTATACTTACCTCATTTTCTGATGAACTTGCAGACAAAAGAACTTCTTGAGCATCAAAGAACTCGGAAAGAGACTCAGAAACTGATGCTCGACTCTCTGTTGACAACTGGTGAACTAAAGACTTGGTGCCATCAGAGGAATCCTGCTTCTGACAAAATCCCAAAACAGAAGATGTTATTGTCAAAAGAGTAAAAATAAAAACAAACAACAATACTGGAAAACAGCTTATCATAAGATGGTGAATCAGCTAACCTGACAGAAACAAGCTAGAATACATAATATATATTCTGAGCCATTAGATTGGCAACCATGGCACTTAGCCAAATACATGTGACAGACTGAACAACCTCCCATTGCTTCTAAATTGTATATATTCGTCTATCTGTCAACTATGGGAACACTCCATAAGTGGACAGAAAGGCATCCCGGCCAAGAGCAGGAAGGATGTCACAACTAGACAAGGCTTTGGTAATGGATGGACAGACATCCCAGCCAGAGAAGAAAATGGTTCCTTACTCAACCGGAAAGCCCAAAACAAATGAACTTGCACCCTGACCGGACATGTCAATAGCACCTTTCTGGTTCGAGATAAAAGAGGTCAGGGATGGACTGTCTCTGGGATGTACTTACTCCCCCTGGTTGGTAGATGGCAGCAGCCCATTCAGGAACCAGCAGAGAATGACAGGAGTTGTAGTCTAGCAGCACAACCCTGCTGGAGTCTGTGGGTGCCGTAAGCGGACACTGCAGGTACATGTACTCCCTGTTATATGGGACTTCCATGTGACCTGGAAGTACTTTCAACGGGCAACAGCCCTGAGACCAGAAGTACTCCCAGGTCCTCAATAAAAGTGACCACACTTCCTTGTCCAGGTGAGTTGGAGCTGGGAGGAAGACGAGCAACACTCGGAAGGAGGACAGTGTGGTGGACAAAGGATAAGTGTTTGGAGGAGAAGTAAATTGTGCTTGGTACTTTTTGTGAGGCATTTATATGAAAAACACCCAGTTATTTGAAACCAGGACTGTGTTTTGTATTCGTGTTGGGGTTTGGGATTCTATGGCATTTTGTTTTCAATAGTATGTAACTATTATATTTGCACATAGAAAATTAGGGGCAAAAAATGATATATATATATATATATATATAGTGAAGGCAAGGGGGCTTCACTATATATATATCATTTTTCCCCTAATTTTCTATGAGCAAAGATAATAGTTACATACTATTGAAAACAAAATGGTAATCTGAGATTATTTCATCACTAGTGTCCCCATCTGACCAGCATAATACTTTATATCTGGATGGACTCACTAGTGATTAATACTACTACTACTACTACTACCACTATTACTACTAATAATAATAATAATTATTATTATTATTCCCCGTGTCTGCGTGGGTTTCCTCCGGGTGCTCTGGTTTCCTCCCACAGTCCAAAGACATGCAGGTTAGGTGGATTGGCAATTCTAAATTGGCCCTAGTGTGTGCTTGGTGTGTGTGTGTGTGTTTGTGTGTGTCCTGCGGTGGGTTGGCACCCTGCCCGGGATTGGTTCCTGCCTTGTGCCCTGTGTTGGCTGGGATTGGCTCCAGCAAACCCCCGTGACCCTGTGTTCAGATTCAGCGGGTGGGAAAATGGATGGATGGATGGATTATTATTATTACTATTATTATTATTATTATTAGGCTTTGTTAACATTTTAAAAGATAACTTTTAATCCCTCTGACTTCATTAGCTATTTTAAGAGGTGATAAGGGCTTACAGTAGAACCACAAATAACATTTCCAAGATTACTCTTCTTCCAGTCCATCCATTTTATGAATCTTAAGTTTCTCAGTATGGGGTCCAGAAATCTGGAATAATTCCAGCAGCAATGGGTACAAATCAGGAACCAATCGTAAATGTGACATCACCCATCACAACGTACATTCATTCCTAGATACATAGTCAATCAGTCATACTGGGCAAATTTACATCTGCCAATTTAACATACATACAGCTGTAGGATGTAGTGAATACAGATATTTTAATGAAATAACTTTTTGGGCATGGCATTAAGGTGGCTAAAATTGAACTGATTAAATTTATAAACTGCAATGATTATTTAAAACTCAAAACAGGCAATTATTATTATCAAGGAAACAACAAATGTGTTTGATGAATTAGGTTTCTTGATTTTTTAATTATTCCATACACCAAAACAATCAGCAAGGACTCTCAATGCAGAATTGACTTCTGAGCTGTAACAAATACAGTGTTATATTCTGAAAACAGGAACTGTGAACAAGGCAAGAGCTGACTGCAGACAGGATTCCAATTAATTTCAGAGTATACATACTCACACATCCATATTCACAACTAAAAGGCCCATATAAAACTTCCAGTTACGCTGAGCTGTATGTGATTTAGTTTTGCATAGGACAGTTTTTTTTAATTCTACTCCTTATTACTGCTTCGTAAGGGTTTCATCTTGCTCAAGCCCAATCTTGCACAGAACCACAATCTTAGTCTCGCATGCTGCACTAGAATTTCATCACGTGGCACAAAATGTGCAGGTCATACAAGTCATGAAAAATGTATGAATTCAATACAAAGTGTGCCAAAGACTGTATATAGTTGAATACCCTGACAATTTAATTCACATATTTTTTGTTTTATTTATTTTTAAACAACTTTTTACTTTTGTTTTCAATTTCAGCTTAGTATTCCTTTAACAACGGGGCATGATGAGTGATGACTCTGATCTTAAGTGCCTGACTTATTGATATTGTAATGATAAAACCTTAAACACACAACTGCCATATGTCAGCAATATCAAACCTTTTTTAACTGTCTCTGTCAATATGCAGTTAGACTCTAAGGCACAGCGTCATGCATGACTGGATCTTGTCCTCCTGTCTACTTCCTCATTGGCTGTGTTGGCATACTACCTAAAAACAGTGAGATTATTCAGTAGCTAAACATAAGAAACATTTTAAAGACCTAAAATTATATGGGCATCTCATGATATTCTTTTTACTAGTACTGGAATGTACAGTGCATCTGGAAAGTATTCACAGCGCATCACTTTTTCCGCATTTTGTTATGTTACAGCCTTATTCCAAAATGGATTAAATTAATTTTTTTCCTGAGAATTCTACGCACAACACCCCATAATGACAACGTGAAAAAAGTTTACTTGAGGTTTTTGCAAATTTATTAAAAATAAAAAAACTGAGAAATCACATGTACATAAGTATTTACAGCCTTATGTGCAATACTTTCTCGATGCACCTTTGGCAGCACTTATAGTCTCAAGTCTTTTTGAATATGATGCCACAAGCTTGGCAAACCTATCCTTGGCCAGTTTCGCCCATTCCTCTTTGCAGCACCTCTCAAGCTCCTTTAGATTAGATAGGAAGCGTCGGTACACAGCCATTTTAAGATCTCTCCAGAGATGTTCAATCGGATTCAAGTCTGGGCTTTGGCTGGGCCACTCAAGGACATTCACAGAGTTGTCCTGAAGTCCACTCCTTTGATATCTTGGCTGTGTGCTTAGGGTCGTTGTCCTGCTGAAAGATGAACCATCACCCCAGTCTGAGGTCAAGAGCGCTCTGGAGCAGGTTTTCATCCTGGATGTCTCTGTACATTGCTGCAGTCATCTTTCCCTTTATCCTGACTAGTCTCCCAGTCCCTGCCGCTGAAAAACATCCCCACAGCATGATGTTGCCACCACCATGCTTCACTGTAGTGATGGTATTGGCCTGGTGATGTGCGGTGCCTGGTTTCCTCCAAACGTGACGCCTGGCATTCACACCAAAGAGTTCAATCTTTATCTCATCAGACCAGAGAATTTTCTTTCTCATGGTCTGAGAGTCCTTCAGGTGCCTTTTGGCAAACTCCAGGCGGGCTGCCATGTGCCTTTTACTAAGGAGTGGCTTCCGTCTGGCCACTCTACCATACAGGCCTGATTGGTGGATTGCTGCAGAGATGGTTGTCCTTCTGGAAGGTTCTCCTCTCTCCACAGAGGACCTCTGGAGCTCTGACAGAGTGACCATTGGGTTCTTGGTCACCTCCCTGACTAAGGCTCTTCTCCCCCCGATCACTCAGTTTAGATGGCCGGCCAGCTCTAGGAAGAGTCCTGGTGGTTTCAAACTTCTTCCACTTACAGATGATGGAGGCCACTGTGCTCATTGGGACCTTCAAAGCAGCAGAAATTTTTCTGTAACCTTCCCCAGATTTGTGCCTCGAGACAATCCTGTCTCGGAGGGTCTACAGACAATTCCTTTGACTTCATGCTTGGTTTGTGCTCTGATATGAACTGTCAACTGTGGGACCTTATATAGACAGGTGTGTGCCTTTCCAAATCATGTTCAATCAACTGAATTTACCACAGATGGACTCCAATTAAGCTGCAGAAACATCTCAAGGATGATCAGGGGAAACAGGATGCAACTGAGCTCAATTTTGAGCTTCATGGCAAAGGCTGTGAATACTTATGTACATGTGCTTCCTCAATTTTTTTATTTTTAATAAATTTGCAAAAATCTCAAGTAAATTTTTTTCACATTGTCATTATGGGGTGTTGTGTGTAGAATTCTGAGGAAAAAATGAATTTAATCCATTTTGGAATTAGGCTGTAACATAACAAAATGTGGAAAAAGTGATGCGCTGTGAATACTTTCCGGATGCACTGTAGGTCTCTAGTATGAGCTTGTTATTTGTTCTGTCTTGGTTTTTGATAATTTTTCCTATAATATCCACCTTGTATTATTTCTTGAATACAATGTTATTTTAGATAACTGAATTTTTTGGCACTTTTTCTGAATTAGGGCTGTAAACAGAGGAAGCAACCATTATAAGTGTCTTCATATCAACTACTACTTACAGTATTATCTCCTTTAAAGATGTTAAACTGAAAATTCAAGGCTGTCTTTTACTTGGCTCATATACTGTAAATATTTCTTTGACATCATATATAGTACCACAAGAAAACGAGATAAAATGTCAACATTTTTACCAAGGGCGGCACGGTGGTGCAGTGGTAGCGCTGCTGCCTCGCAGTAAGGAGACCTGGGTTTTCTTCCTGGGTCCTCCCTGCATGGAGTTTGCATGTTCTCTCCGTGTCTGCGTGGGTTTCCTCCCACAGTCCAAAGACATGAAGATTAGGTGCATTGGCGATCCTAAATTGTTCCTAGTGTGTGCTTGGTGTGTGGGTGTGTGTGCCCTGCGGTGGGCTGGCACCCTGCCCAGGGTTTGTTCCTGCCTTGCGCCCTGTGTTGGCTGGGATTGGCTCCAGCAGACCCCCATGACCCTGTGTAAGGATATAACGGGTTGGACAATGACTGACTGACATTTTTACCATCACTGAAATAAACAATATTAAAGCACTAATTATTACATATTTATTAACAAACATTAGCACAATAATGAAATAGCTATCATTCTGCATTTAATCATAAAAAATGGCAGATAAATCACTGTGTCAAAGAAGAGTTAGTTTTTGTATAATATTGTATTGAAAAACAGGACTGAATCATAGGCAGAATATGCCAGGCAAGCAAACAAACTGCACTGTATAAGATGAGAATTACTCCCAAATGCATAAAAAGAATCAATTAATTTAGAAAATAGAGATTGACAGAACAAAGAAATGGAAAAACCTAGGATTGGCAGTAAGTGAATGCAGCATATCTCTGTGTCAGCGTCAATGCCACAACATACCAGGGGAAGTATTAAAACCTTGGAGCTGACTGAAATTTGACATTCCCTGATGAATGATCTTCAAGAATACAAAGGAATATATTTTATCCAGTGAGTGCTCTTTCCTAAAATTATTTTGCTTTGTTTGAAGAGAGAAAACTGCTTAAATAAAGAAACAACTTTCAAAAACTTTAAAAAGTAATTAATTGTAATTTCATTACAGGCCACTGTATTTATTAACATGTCTCTTGTCTGAAGTTTTTTATAAGCACACTGCCAATCAATATGTACAGAAAATATATTTTGTACTCTCTATCAAGTTAAGTGATTTTTCCTAGGGTTTGAGGCTTGAACCGACACTGTCTTTTTTAGTTCAACTCATTAAGTCACTAGACACTCTAACAAAGTAAATCAGCAGGCTGAGAAAGCTTTCCTTAGCGGCGTATTAATCTAAACACAAAAATGAACTACAAAATGACATATAAACTATCAGCTCAGAACTATCAGTAACAGTACCACATTCACCACCAGTGTTAGGAAGAATCCTGAAATTCAGATTTTAACAACAAAATTCTAAAAAATGAGATTAATAACTTTAAAAAAAGACATGAAAAAAGATGGCCTCCAAATCAACAATTGACCAAATAATGATACTTAATAAATCAAGTTTTCAGTTCAAGACTGCAATACTGAACAATCAGCTAATGTGCAATAGACAGCTTACAGATTACCACACATCACATCAAAGAATCCAACCTGCATAATCCCATAAATGACATTTTTACTTAATTGCAGGTTCTAAAATTCTTGACTCTTCATGAACTCGGAACAGTTGATCTCTTACAGTAGCTGTGGGCTCTAGGCTAATGCCTGAAAAGTAATGATTCAGATATTTACACTGGTATTTATCATATCTAATAACCTATTTTAAGAAGGTGTTAACAGTATTAAATCAAAGCAAAACATTTTTTAGTATTGGAGCAAAGCATAATGTACATTGTATGATAACTAACAATTTTGAAACTCTATAGATACGATATGTACAGCACATTAACTATTGTAAAACAGTCAGTGTATGTTGACTTTACCTTAGTCTTTCCACATAGCAAATATTATGCACATTATAAATTTATCTGTATATAGATATGATGAAATGAAAGACAAAAAATATATTTAGAAAAAAATATCTTTAAATGAGTAAATAACTGCAAAATATCTCAAAACCTTTCATTCATATTGCAGGTGTCACACATGTGAACCTGGGTAGTGTCCAACAGGAAGAAGGAAGAGAGTGAAGCACTATCATTAATATGGTTTTCATTTTCCCTGGAATAGACAGGAAGCTCATGGAAGACAACTGACATAAGCCCCAGCCATTCTGGTCTGTCCAGTACTTAAAGACCTATACCACTGGAAGTCTTTGTTCAGTCTTTGAGCTGTTTTTAGAAGAGGACAGAGCTCTGATACAAAAACATATGCAATGAATGCTGTCTGGAGCGAAAAAAGTGATACTTTTTCATTGATCATTTTTTTCTTTTTCTTCAATGCAGCACATTAAATGGGGTGTACTAACTGAACCCTAACCCTTCTTCCTTTGTCTTACACCTTTTTCATAGGGTTCTAGATTTATTTCCCTTGACAAAATTAACCAAAACCTTGTTTCATTGGTTGCTATGCAATAATTTAAATCAATCATGAAACCTTTCAAAAGCTGGATACTGCAAGCAAGTAACATTTACAAAATTCCAGGACCTCTGGGAACACAGAACAAACCACTGGAAAAGGGTTTAAAAGCTCCAGATGTCTCAAGAGCATATTTTTCTTTCTCTCTTTAGAAAGCAACCAAGGACATAGTCCTGAAATGTCTTTGGAAGTCTCTAGAGGTTAACCTCACCCAAAAGTGATTAGCGGAGAAACTTAAAAAACCCCTTTCTGCTTACACAACTGTATTGAAAGCCATATAAATATGGATTCAGGTCAAGGCTGAGTAGTTCATTGTGAACTTTCAAATATAAAAGAGTTCTATACCTAAGAGGTCCATCCATCCATCCATTTTCCAACCCGCTGAATCCAAACACAGGGTCACGGGGGTCTGCTGGAGCCAATCCCAGCCAACACAGGGCACAAGGCAGGGAACCAATCCTGGGCAGGGTGCCAACACACCGCAGGACACACACAAACACACCCAGTACACACTAGGGCCAATTTTGAATCACCAATCCACCTAACCTGCATGTCTTTGGACTGTGGGAGGAAACCGGAGCGCCCGGAGGAAACCCACACAGACACGGGGAGAACATGCAAACTCCATGCAGGAAGGACCCAGGAAGCGAACCCGGGTCTCCTAACTGCGAGGCAGCAGCGCTACCACTGCGCCACCGTGCTACCCACCAAAGAGGTCTTTCTTGGTTAATCCAGTAAGAGAACACAGATTGTGTCTTGTGTGACTGAGGTCTTAAAATACATTTAGGTACAAGTTCAGTTTAATTTCTAGAAGGAAACTTCCAGGCATATTTTAAAAAAACATGGGCATAGTGTTCCATCATTTTGTTCATAACATGCAACTCACAGTCACTTATGTCAAAATCATTAATCATGCATGCATATTAATCATTCTGTTTACCATTGAACAAACAGTGAACCTGCTTTTGCATAAAGTACTCAAAAATGTGACTATACTATATACTAGCAGTTAAACAAAAAAAAAATCATTGGTTAAACTAGTTTGGATAGAAAAGGTCACACATATCAGAAAAAATAGAGTATAATGGTTTAGTGAAAACATCCATTTTGTTTTAGCTTTTAAGTGAATTCCCCTACATTGTACTGTCATTTTGGTAAAACTAAACACAACAACAAAGAGCAGGAAATAAACGAGAACAACTAGAAAATTAGCAACATGTCACTGTTAAGTGAATTTCACAGGACTATTGCTGTTTCCAGAAGCTATTTAACTGCACTCTGTGATCCAACAGCAAATATTTAAAACAATCTCAAGGCTACAAAGCTTAACTAGTCCATTTCAGATTCCCCTTATCCACACTTACTCACACAAAACCACATTAGCAGGAAAATAGACTTGCTAATGATCACACACTAAGCCAGTGGTGGAGAGAGACTTGGTAACTTTAAGAAAAAAAGTAAAATATCATAGTCATTAAAGTAAGAAAGATGTTAAGACTTTTTCATTTATGTTTTATCATTTCTTTATACTGTAATTTTATAATTACGACAGTGTTATCATTGGCCTGCAGTGGGCTGGAGCCCTGCCCGGGGTTTGTTTCCTGCCTTGCGCCCTGTGTTGGCTGGGATTGGCTCCAGCAGACCCCCGTGACCCTGTAGTTAGGATATAGCGGGTTGGATAATGGATGGATGGATGTTATCATTGGTGACATTTTGTGATATTATTTTTTTGGGGTGTCAGCTGGTTTTCATTTGTATGGTCGGTTTTTTTTTTGCTATGATGCTACATGGTTCCTAGGTATGTGTCACACTTGCCATGGAACCTGTGACATCATGGCAGCTATTTTATAAAAGATTAGTGATGAGCGAAATAGACACTAAAATTTGATTGAATGTTTGGTTGATTTTTACATTTTCTGTAGGGAAGAAGGCAAGAAGTATTGCGCCCTAAAGACTTGTTCACACTTAGATATTTACCTGTATTTTTTCTGCAGCTACATAATGCAGGAAATTGTCTACACACCAGTAAAATCAATTCTATTTATGCCTCTGTGACATGCTATATATTTTCCACATGAACATACACTAAAAGACATCACTAGGCACATTATAGTGTTTTCTTCACATGATTGGTAAAGTGGGTGTCCTCTTACCAGTATAAACAAAACACATGTCTGATGGTGCAACAAAATGTGTACATGTAACAGGAAATGAATCTGGTGATTTTTTTAAATTTTTGCACTACAGATTTTCATTTAAATACTAAATAATATGCAGATGCATATTGAATTAATGCACGAAAATGCTTACAGACTAGAAATAAACACCTTTCTTTTGGTGTCAATGGCACAAACTTCTCTGGAAGCTAAACACCATTTATTTTTGTACATTTTTTGCAAGTAAAATACTGAGTTTCACAGCAAATTTAATTTTGCATGAATCAATTCACTCAATATTATATAAGATGGCTGGACAGTTAAAGTATTGTCCAATGTTCAGGGGCAACTGGGCGACAGACAACTAAAAGATGTCGCCGAGTTGTATTTCGCCAAGTTGTTTCTTCGCCAAATTGTCTTTCGCCAAGTTGTCTTTCGCTGACTTGTCTTTTGCCAAGTTGTCTTTTTTGCTGGGTTGTCTTTCGCCGAGTTGTCTTTTTGCCAAGTTGACTGTCGAACCACTGAACCATTGTCCAAAGTAAAATATACTAAATATGAATATGAAGGAATAGGAAGAGGAATATGAATATGCACTAAAGACCTTGCAAAAAATGTGCTTTTCAACAACATCCTTGTATCTGGTTTTGGCTTTAGTTTTGCTTTTGACTATGAATTTAACCTCCCCACTAAATATGACAATTTGTTTTATGACATATAGTGTAGTGACCTTGACCATGTCTTACTTCCCTTTTGCAGTGCCCTTAAACTTCTGCCATTCAATTTAGTTGTTTATGTTGGTTCTGTCAATTAGGCCAAACTACAATTTACAAAAGAAAAAGATTTTAAAAAATTACTGTAACAGAAAGTTGTTTATAATCATTTAAACTCATTTATAATTTCTTTTTAAAGGAATATTCTGGATTTTTTAAAGTGACACATAATAAAATATATGACAATGAAAAACAATGTACTTTAAAAAAGTCTATTTCTTATGCATCTTTTCTTCTGAAGGAGAGAGAGGCAAATTTAACACCAGAAGGTTCATCTGAAGGTGTGGAGTACTCATTTTTCATGATAAAGCACACCTAGAATGTTATGTGAACCAGCTCTTGAAAAGTGTAGTGCAGTAGAAGCAGAACAAAGTGAGAGCTGGATTTATGGGAGTAAAAAAATGGAAGGACCATGTTGGGATCAAGGGCTATAGAGACTAGTGAATTCAGGAATTCAGGCAGTCAAGACATATGACTTGAACATTCATGTGTAAAAAAACTACTGTACTGTGTATAGAAGACAACAACAGGAAAAGTCTATGTATTTAGCATCATAATAGATAGAAGACTGCTCAAGCCAATTAAGCAATTTTCTCTGCTTGTTTTATTTCAATTTTATATATGTGGAGAATATAAATATTGTTTAAAGACACAAACGAAAAGAGAAGAAGTTAAATTATAAGGCAAAAAAAGTAGATTAAGCAAGAAAGATGAATGGTTAGAATTTTTTGATTGTTTTATTTCAATTTTATATATGTGGAGAATATAAATATGGTTTAAAGACACAAACGAAAAGAGAAGAAGTTAAATTATAAGGCAAAAAAAGTACATTAAGCAAGAAAGATCAATGGTTAGAATTTTTTTGATTATTTAATTTACGAAAAAGAACTGTATCTAACTACTGTATAAGACTAAATTAACACCCCAAGATTAGAAGAATAAATGCTCTGTTAACTTCGGTGTGCTTACATATAAAGGGCTAAATGATGTTAATTTATTACTGTGCTAGTGCTGACTCACTTTTTCTGCCTTGAATGTTGTAATTTCCCAAGTTGTTCAAGGGGTGACCTTCTGACATAGAAAAATATCGTCAGCAAACTGAGTGAAAATTTTAAAGGACAGCAAAGTATTCTAGCTTGGTGGATTACCAACACAGCAAAAAAGTGCCAGGAATATGAATATGCACTATCTACTGTGCTTTCCTTTACACAGTGCTTACAAATGACATACCATGTTTAATTGCTGGGTTTAAAATGTACTCTTCAGAATTCAAACAATTTTGAGATGACCAACTTAAAATTATCCAAAACAGAGTGAACAACTGTCTTGTCACCTTGGATGGTATTTGGCTCTGACATACAGTACAAGTTCTCTTTCTGTTATATGCCAAAATTTCATTAAATAAATAGTTAATCATTTATAGCCCACTTATCAAGCATGTAAAAAAGTTTGAAACACTTTTAATATCTGTAAGTGTATTTTGAAATTCAAATTGTATCTTACTGTTTTGTACCTGGTTGTTTGCAACAATGTAATAAATAAATAAGAATCAGAAAATCAGAAAAGTGATTTCATCCAGCCTATATAGTATTGATTCTACTTCGTATAAAATGAACGATGACTAGCTCTCTGTCCCAGATATTTGAGAGGTCAAGGGAATTTTCTATTTGTGTCTTTCAATATTTTGCAGATTTGTAAAAGCATTATTACTGGGTACTTTGTGATAGGTACTTTGAGAGTATGGGGGCTGTGTGCCATTTTTACCTAGTATTTACAGGGTCAAAGCTGGGTTTGTATACTGGCTGTTAAAGAAGTCTGTATAATGAAGCAGTGGGATTTGGCTAAGGTCACATCTGATTACATCTATTCTTTTCCATTTTCATAATCTTCAAATTAAGCCTTGTCCAGTATGGGAACAGGGGTATTATGAATACTGCTGTCCTTTTGGTCTCATTAGATGTGATTTCCAAAGTGTACTGGAATGGTATGAAGCTAAATGTACTGTATCACATAAAGTAAAGACCCAAGATTAAAGAGAAGCTTTCTCCCTGCAGGATAGTTGTGATTCACACTGTAAGTGGGGTCCTGTTCATGATTAAGGGCTGAGTTGATTGTGAGACCATGTCCATGAATAGTAGTGACAGTGTTGTAGTTTGCCTGTAAAGTGAAAAGCTCAGTCCTTGGACAGATCTTTCGATTTACTGCTCAATGTACATCCCCAAAAATCACCTATGATAACAAGCTTGTGGAACTGATATGACCCTAATCTGGATAAATGTGTAGAAAGTGAAATGATTGGATCACTTTAACCTAATACTGCTTATAGTTCCTCTATTAATGAATTTGTGTTTTAATGAGTGAGTAATATAAACACCTCAACTGGCTAATTTTTAAGAACTGATTAATCACAAATGATTAATGACTTGGGAAACATTCAGAAATCTGAATTCACCATTACTTTTGGACATATTTTGTTACAGCTGCATTGTTACAACTGGTATAAATGATAACAGTTAACATACAAAAATAATGAAAATGACAATCAGAGCCAACAATTAAAGTAGCATATGGTATGCTTTTTGTGATGGAATTGAATCTTTAGTAGCATAATAGTAGGTAAATACTTTTAGCAAATATTAAATTCACTTTGCAAGAGCAGTCTGTGAGGAAAAGGTCAGATTTAGCCACCTGTGTTAGACGTTTCTTTCAAACTGAATAAAACCCTTAGCAGTTGCACTTATTAGCTCTCTGAATCTCACAAAAAATCTAACACAGGAGGCCAGGAAGTGCCTCTCATGCACAAGCTGAAAAGAAAACAGCAGCTTTCCCAATAATATTACAATCTGTTTCGACAAGGCTTGATATGAAAGCAAATAGTAAATGTAAATCTGAATCAAGGCAGAGGTTTATAATGAATCAAAACATCTGGACTGACGCTAACGGCCTTCTAATTAAGGCTTGCGAAGAACAGAATTCTTAATTCTTTTAGCGATCTACAAGAAGTGTT